>NW_026607002.1:3365000-3585000 GCF_029890125.1 Rhinichthys klamathensis goyatoka | reverse complement strand
ATAGTCTAAAGTCAGTGGCGCGTTGCGCGTACATTCAGATGCTATTTTAGGCGCGTATGCTTGGCCATAATACAGTGTGACCAACGCGCATACACTGTAGAGGATTCTCTCATCTACACAGATGCATTTTACTTTTTGTAAATGATACATTATTATAAGGAAAAATATTAAAACACGAGGGAAATCATTGTTGTGTCCGTGACGATGGGAAAAATAGGCATAAAGCTAACACATTTACCCAAATTATTATATGCATGTTTAACCGAAGCTAATTTGGGTGGGTTTGTCCCATCCCCAATGTCACTTCTCTTTCTTTTACGACCCTGACGAGAACATCGAACTCCTCGGCTGTGAACCGATTCTGAAGCGCGCTGGTAAATGCGCCGTTATAATAGTATTGCGCCATGGAACAAGCGCACCTCGTTCATCATGCTCTTAAAGGGAATGTGAGATGACGCTCTGATTGGTTTGTTCCGGTTACGCCCAAACCACACCTATGAATAATGAAGCTACTTCAGACCAACCCCTTTTAGATTTGCGTCGAGCGCAAGAGGCATTTATCCCGCCGGGAAAAGAGCAACAGCGCCGGGATCCGCCCACAAAGTTACTTGCGCTTTGACACTTGCGTTTCAGATCGTTAAAATAGGGCCCTATACATGTGTATATAAACCTTTTTATTTTATTTACCATGCCGTTAATTTCCCATAAGGTATTTGATTGGCTTAGAATGATAAAACTTGTTCCACTCTTTCCAATTACACTGATTGCTGTCTATTTAAGTGTTGGTTTTGTAGGATTACAAATGTATTTAAATGTTTAATTTAGGTTCCAATACAACAATACATAAACTGAGGAAGTTTATTAGTGTGAATTTTGTAACGAAGGTAAATTATGTCACAAACCTGCCGGTTCCTGATCGCTCTATTGTAAGTTAAATTGATCAGAGCACGGAGACTATCCCCTTTTGTCAATGAATAGTCCGGCAGATTAGATTAGTTTCTATGCATTCAAATCACCTTTTGTTTTAAATGGTTCTGGGAGCCCGTGGCTCAGTTTGAATAGTTATGCTGATTGGATTAGGCTAGGACAGGTTTCTAAACCTGTATACTTCATTTACATGTTTTGTTTCCACCTTTATGTAACTCGTCCCCCTTGTAAGGTATATGAACAGTCTGTATTTTAGTTTAGTTAGACTTGGGTACGATCTTGGACGAAGCAGACTACAGAAAATAAAGAATCCTGCTTAGAAAAGATACACCGAGTCTCCTGGTCTTCGCTTCTGAGTTAGAAATAGGTTCCCAATAGTTTGAATGTTGGTTTTAATGTAACAAACATGGAATAAAAACCAAGGAGGACGAGAAAGCCCGACTGAACAGAGGAACAGTGTTCACAGTGTTAGCCCAGTTAGTGGACGAACACAAGGCCATCCTTAAAAGGAAAATTCGGGCCGGGTGTCGATCTATAGCGTCTTATTAACTCACTGTCATCCACTGCAACACATTTCTTCCCTAATCTTCATCTTTCTGCCATTTCTCCTCTGCTAAAGAAACTCTTAAGCCTCTTAAAAGTCCTCGTCCGTACTCCTAACAACTTTGACCTTAAGACCTCTTTTAAGAGTTAAGATACTTTCTGAATTACTTTTTTCTTTACTAGGATATTTTCTTTAATCTTAAGAGTAAACGCCCACATTTCTACAAATTTTGTCACTAGGAGCGGCTGTTTATGAATACGGGCCCTGGTCTTCATGGTCACTCGTGTCTTCATCTGAAAAATGCACAAATCCAGCATTCAAGGCTGGAGAGGAAGAGGAGCCAAGCCTTCATCTCTCTCGACTCCTGAAGGTCCTTGAGATGACAGTTGTTAAATCATTGATCGTCTGAATGCCTCCATCCCATCATGCTGAACACAATGACATCACAACAATCGCTATGGCAACACGTATCCAGCCATACATTCACTGAGCGGATGAAGACGGAAACACCTCGTGCACACTTCAGCATGTTCACACCAAACACACACTGATGCATTCATGTTTTTAACACAAATGTAAATAAACTGTATTTTTACACTTAGATTTAGTAATTTTACAGACTAGTGAAAAATGCTGATCTGTGATGTTATATGCACTGGTGTTATGATATATTATTGCACTTTTAAGACATTGTTTGGTCAGTGTGAGCTTAGTTGCATGTAAAGGATATATTTGATGTCAGTTATTCAACCACATTTGCGATAATACTTACGAAAGCACTGAGAGGAAATGCTGACTAACAGCAGAACGGCTTATCATCAAGACACACTTCCTGACAGATACGCATTCATGAGCTCTAGAAAGACAAGCTGCGTCTTAATTCACAGACTATCAATTATATGGAGTTTGCATGAATATAATTTCACAGTTCACTCTTAGACAAAAGGTTTTTTTTAATAAAAAAAACACGAAGGAGAAATGTCTTCAATGATTGCCGAAGACAACACGTTATTTAAAAAAAATGTCTACTCATAAAGTATGTTTAATTCATAACATTTCGTTTAAATAAAAAATTAATTAAAAAATCATAACAGTGATCACATTATGGAAGGTTAGGTGAAACTCGAGAAATTTGAATATCCTGCAAAAGTTCATTTATTTCAGTAATTCAACTTAAAAGGTGAAACTAATATATTATATAGACTCATTACATGCAAAGTGAGATATTTCAAGCCTTTATTTGTTATAATTGTGATGATTATGGCTTACAGCTTATGAAAACGCCAAATTCAAAACTAGAATATTGTGCAAAGGTTTTCATATCTGTAATCATATCTGAATCTATTCATATCTATAGTGCCCGGTCTACAAGTCTATAATTAGCTCATAGACTAGTCTAATGCAAGTTAGACTGTTTCACAAAAATAAAGACTGACTTAATTTAGACCAATAAAATTAGACACCTTAACACAGGCTAACTCAGGGCTAAGACTCTGTTACCGTGGCAACCAGCAGTAACAATCAGTTACACTACAAACAGCCGAAAGAAAAGTGAAAATGGCCCACACCGTATATATTAATCACCATTTCAGTGTCTTTAAGTTTCTCTTGGGGACCTCCTCCTGTTTTTGGATATTTCCTCTTAAATATTTCTTTTTTGGGATCTTGTACGTGTTTCTGTACGTCTGTAACGCTCCGCTCAGCGGTCGGATTAACGCTGTTAACTGTCAATCTTTGTCCAAATGAAACATTTCTTCTTGTTTCTACATTCTCCGCTAAATCTCCCCAGTAAAATGTCCTTGTAAATGTAACTGTTACACTCCTCCAACACACACACATCTCCCGCTGGGGTAAACTGCACCGAGCGGCTGAATGCGCTTACTCCATCCGCCATGTTTTTTTGTTTTGAAAAGTGTCTTATTTTACCCAGAATGCACTGCAGTGTAGTGCTACTTAAAGGGCATATTGCAGGTTAGAGGACCCAACGAGTCAATGTATAGAAAAACAATGTAGTAATTAGATTTTCTTTAAAATATACTTAAAAAAAACGTTACATTGGCTTCTGGAGTCGTTTTTGTGAGAGAATTTTACTTCCGCATCTGAAAATGGGCGTGACGGGCGTGACGTAATGGGCGGGAGAGCGGTCGATTCAAACCATTCAAACAACAGGAAAACAATGGATCGCAATGACATTTCGGACTTACTCGTATGACAGACCACGGACGACAGCCTTACAATTATGAGCCTGCTATGCTGCTGAGAGAGCAGGGACAGGCCAGGATTAATGTTAGACAGAACAACGGTCAGAGGAGACATTATTGCAAAAGTAGGCCTATTATTATAAAAAAAACTTGCGTGGAGTGAGTGTGCGCAGCCGCAGTTTATTGCATCACTTAATCACGCTATTTTTGATTAGCCTAGCTGTCAGATACTGAGTAAACATTAAAAGAACAGGCCTATTCAATCTTCCCTGGATGTTTTTTTAACGAAGAAATTAAATAATAGCAATCAGGAGAATGGAAGCAGGAATAAAAAAATGAGGACTGTAGTGCTGTCGGCAAAACATTATACCACTGCAATAAAAACTGCACTGCAACAAAAAGGTAAGGCATATGTGTTTTTATATTTAATGCTGTTCACTGTGAGTTTTAATTAATAGTGTAATAGAGTTAATAGTGCATCGTTCATTCTGTTTGGTAAAATGTGGTGTATATCGTTCGATAATGTCGTTGTTTTACATGCACAGAGTAATGGGGAATGCCATAGGCCTATTTAAAACGCCGCCACGGCAGGTGTCGTGGTGAGAGACCACCGCTAACTTATAGATATATAGCCTATATACACGTTTGCTAACGATATACATTGTGCTCACAATATTGTACAGATTATTACCATCGTATATCAGTTAATAGCAAAGCTATTATTGGTCATCTAGGACTAGGAGTATTGGAATTTACCAGAATAAACTAAGCTTTGATCAGGCGCATGTCATGCTCATTAATATCCATCCAGACTAACGTAACTTACATGATATAACTTAGCGTTTTCTCATCGAGAGACAGATAGATATTTTTATTCCTGATATAGCCTACACGTTTTTGTTTCTCCGATCTGGTGTACGCTACACACGACCGCGTTTTTCGAAGCCGATGCAGAAGAGAAATCCTGTCTCGCAGCTGCACACACCGCACACAGGCACGAAAGCCTACAGTCCCTTTTCTTAGAAGACCTGTGGACTCGATGTCCTGACAGGCTGGAGTTTTTGCAACCTCCACAAACACAATAATTTACCATGACGATGATAAATTAAAATACAAAAACTATACCGAAAACACTGATTCACGACGCTCTCACTGACTTTTTTTTTTATTCGATGCCACAAGAACAAGAGGTTTTACATATTCACAATATCACATTAACATTAGCTGCCAGGAAATAAAAAATACAAAAAAAGTTTTACATAAAATCCAGTGCTTTCAAAGCATTACATGTTTTCATTGCTTTTTTGTTTTTAGTTTGTTCCAAGAGATGTAGCCCACATATGTGAAGTCATTTATAAAATGTGAAAAAAGCCCAATTCTTTTTATGAATCAGTGTATGGTATTTTCCTAATAAAACAAATAACTGTATAATATGTTGTTCTTTACATTCCAAATTGTCATTCTGAGTATAAAAAAGCTAATTTACCCGCTCGTACATACAAACCTATCTGCGCTGCTGAGGCTCCCTCCCTCTGGTGACGTAAAATGACGCGATGTTGAAAAAAAAACGGTTTTTACGAGCAGTCAAAGAAATGCTCACTTTATCTACTAAATTTGTGCCCTTATGTCGTTTTAAAACATTTTAAATCCTGCATTACCTTTTCATATGGTATTTTCATACAAGGTTATATATTAATTTAGATTTTTTTTTTTACCTGCAATATGCTCTTTAAGATAGTCAGAGTCTTCAGAGCTTTGTGCAACGGTGTGATGTAGACGTCTATCTGAAGTTTGACTATCAACTATATCTAAGCCGTAGTCAAAGTCTGTCTTTGTGAAACCGGCCCCTGGCGGATTTAAAGGAGGAGGTCTGAGATTCGACAGAAGTGGACAAGAGTAAATGCATCCGGTTGTTGAAGCCACATATGTGAATTTACTCCTCCCAAAATGGTAAAGTAATCTATAAACGTGCAAGACAGCGGATCCGGTGGCCATATCTGCCAGGGCTACATAACACGCCTCGCCACAGTCACCACAGATACGACCCGCCACAGATTACTCTCAGCAAGACAAACGCTGCACATTTAACTGAACGCTCAGCGCTCAACACACAAACACACACTACTTAAAAGTAGTGACTAAATGATCTTACCAGACAGTGCTGATGACACTCTCTCTCCTATTGCGCTCTTTGATCTGGAAATAAGCTGATGATAAATAAAATGCAGTGCATATCTGTTGCGTTCGTTGAAATGAACGCCATTAAATTTGCATATAGCGACGGAAGATCGGATTTATATTCGTTTAGCGGAAACGTTTCTGTGGCCAAGTGTATGGAACAGGTTTAACTAGGGATTTTGTTTGCCGCTTTTTGTCACTTGATCTCTTATTTGAACTTCTGTCAATAAAATAGATCAGTGTTTTCATCATGATTTAAATAAGAAAAGTTTTAAAAAGCATGCATTATGGTGTACTAGCTATTGCTGCATCATCAAATAATTCCTATTGAACATGGATTGGATCCATTTGATAAATACAACAGAACAAACATGCATATGAAAGTCTGAAAAATGCTTTTCAGGTCTACGTCTAACAGTAGTTTTCAGGAAATAAAGTAATCAAATGTAAAATATATTCTTTATTGGATAATTTAAATATACATGAACCCTTACTAAAGTTAGAAAAGATATTTAGTCAAGAGTAGCGAGTGATTTTTTTTGTCTTTTGTTGTTTCACCATTTAATTTGAGTAAACTATCCGCAAAAACACACAGAAACTCAAAGCTTTTCACTAAAAATCAACAAAATAAAAATTACATTTAAGTTTTAACTTAAGGAAATTATGATAAACATATTACGATGTATAATAAAAAAAATGCAACAAAAAAAAACGTGTGTGACACAAAAATTGCATTTTAAAATACTGATTAAATTGTTAAAACTTTTATGAATTAAATTGAGTAGACATCTAATCAATTGAATTTATTAACCCATTAAAACAGAATCCAAAAAAAAAGAAAGGAAAATGGCCATTGGCATTATAAACAGTATGTAAAGATGCATTATGAAAAGAGTTAAACAAATAAAACTGACTCAGGCGACGTCAAAGTGTGCATGCAAATATTACCCACAATCCTGTACTGAGAGGTGTTTGAAACAGTGCTCCTTTGATTATTATTATTTTTTTTTTTTTTACACAATAATCCTAAAAGCAAATATGTTATGAGGTGATGAATTCACATAGATGCAAATGCTCACATGCAAATGAAAGCAGCGTGCAACAGTTCGATGGCAGGGTGGGTAAATAATACCAGCAAACGGTCTAACTAGGTGTTCGAAAAGCATGGAGAGTTGAAGCTGCACGATATTGAAGAAAAATGCGATATCTCATTAAATAATGTAATATTCGATATGCCATACGATAATGCTTAAAGTGTGTAAAATAAACTTAAATGATCTATTATGTAACCTAAATACGTGTTTCACATTCTTTTTGTGACAAGAAAACATACAACTTCTGGAAGTGAACATCAGTGTTTTACTGTCGCATAAGAAGTGTTATTTTAACATGTGTAAAGCACTATAGCAAGCCGTTTGAACTTCATTTCCAGGATATGAATCCTTGATATCAACAATTACATTTTCACTAGTTAATATGATAATTATTGAAATCAGGAATAATATTTCTACTAGTAACAATGATAATTCTTGATATCAACAATTGTATTTTCACTAGTGAAATGTCACCATAGGCTGCCATTCAAAATCAATTCTTGATTTCAATAATTGATTTCTTACTAGTTGAAGTTCCAATTTCACATATCAGAAATACAATTCTTACTAGTAAAAACCTTTATTTTTGATATCAAGAATTAAATTGTCACTAGTTGAAATGTCTATTCTTGATATCAACAATTAAATTGCTACTAGTAACAATGTTCATTTTTGATATCAATAATTCAATTTTCACTAGTGACAATGTTAATTTCTGATATCATGAATGTGATTGTTACCAGTAAGAAAGCCATTTTAGATATCTGAAATAATATTGATATCAAAAATGAAAATTTTTACTAGTAGCAATTCAGTTGTTGATATCAAGAATAGACATTTCAACTAGTGATAATTTAATTATTGATATCAGGAATTCGCATTTTGAATGGCAGTCTATGGTGACATTTCACTAGTGAAAATACAATTGTTGATATCAACAATTCATATCCTGGAAATGAATAAAAGTTAAAACGGCTTGCCGTTCAGGTTATCCTACATTAGGGTTATTTAACAACAGAAACTGAATAATCAAATGCAAAAATAAAACACTTAGTTTTCAATTAAATATATACAGATTCTTATTAATGCTAGAAAAGTTATTCAGCCGAGAGCGAGTGACTTTCTCTTTGTCTTTTGTTCATGACCGCAGTTATTGCAAGCCGTCGCGATATATACATTTGCCATATTTCGATAATTTCGGGATATTGTGCAGCCCTAATGGAGCGCTTTCAAAAGGAACTACAGATTGGATTTCCTCATCATGAATGAAGTGTAAGTACAAGCATTCAGCAGAAGACTGTGAATCTGGGTTTGTTTCAGACCTACACACACGATAGAAAGAAGAGCAAGGCCATTAGATCCCACAAGTCCACACAGACTGCGGCTCATCACAAGCTCTCTGGCATTTCTTAACGTCTTCAGCCGCATTAATTATTTACGCTGCCCAATTAGCCCTCGCGAATCCACACGCCCTTCAGGACAAGACAAATCCCAGACGCCGCTGAAACGACCAACCGTAGTGCGATCGGTCATCACAAATGATTTAAAATGATTATCCCAACATCACTTAAATGATGAAAGTGACAGGTTTAACTTTAATACATGCAACATCGTGAATTATTAATCAGAAGATTAATACATAGGAGATGGCCGAGGTCCTTGGGGCTCGTGTTTATGAGCGTTAGCATGTGAACGACAACATCTCCCCGAGGCCTTCAGTCGCTGTGCTGCATCTGTTAGCGCGTTCAGGTTCTCGGCAGCATGCAAAAACACTTACAGCAAGTATGTAAAGCCAATTACTGCTTTATTTCGCCATCAAACGTAAACCAATCAGCACTGTCACAGTCGTTTTATGGCTTCGGGGGAAACTGGGTTAGGATGAGCTGGAACACATTCCCTCCATGTTACCCTCTTTTCCTGTCATTGAAGGAAAGTTGAACACAAAAAACATGGTGCGTTTTTACATCACAAACTCCCTCTGATCCAATTACAAAAAAACAGCACATTTTAGTCTTTGGTCAACATATTTAAAGGGATAATTCACCCAAAAGTTACAATTAGCTCATGATTTACTCACACTGAAGTCCTCCTAGGTGTATATGACTTTCTTCCTTCAGACGAATACAATCTTAGTTATATAAAATAATATCCTGGCTCTTTCAAGCCTTATAATGGGAGTCAATGGATATATTATTTTGGAAGTCCATCAAACTAGGGGTGAGCGATACAAAAATATCATATCACGATTTTTTCAGGAAAATCACGATTCATGGTTTTATATCACAATTCTTTTTCAAGTTGATTTTACTATTTTTGCAAGTGACTGAGCATTACAGCCAAACTAATGTCCCTGTTTTAAAAACAGCCTTATAGGTAACAAAATATAAAATAAAAAAGAATGGCAGACATTTTGGCCAAAGTGGCAAAGATAAAAATCTTTGTCATTATATTGTTACACATTACACAAAGATACACATTACACAACTTAATATACAAAAAAATTATAAACAGTGCTTTATTTTTTTTTTCAGATACTGTACGTGTATTTAGTAGGGGTGCACGATTCAGAAAATGTCACGATTCGATACCGATTTTTTGTCGCAAGATTCGATTCAAAATCAATTTTCGATTCAAAAACTATTCTCGATTCAAAAAACGATTTGCAGTATATAAATGTAGTTTACTTTTTCCTATGTGATTGATTGCAGTAGACATAATTTAAAAGAAAAGAAACACAACAAATTAAATGTAGTTTGATATTACTTTATTCACTCACCGGCCACTTTATTAGGTACCCCATGCTAGTAACGGGTTGGACCCCCTTTTGCCTTCAAAACTGCCTCAATTCTTCGTGGCATAGATTCAACAAGGTGCTGGAAGCATTCCTCAGGGAGTTTGGTCCATATTGACATGATGGCATCACACAGTTGCCGCAGATTTGTCGGCTGCACATCCATGATGCGAATCTCCCGTTCCACCACATCCCAAAGATGCTCTATTGGGTTGAGATCTGGTGACTGTGGAGGCCATTTTAGTACAGTGAACTCATTGTCATGTTCAAGAAACCAATTTGAAATGATTAGAGCTTTGTGACATGGTGGAAGTAGCCATCAGAGCATGGGTACATGGTGGCCATAAAGGGATGGACATGGTCAGAAACAATGCTCAGGTAGGCCGTGGCATTTAAACGATGCCCAATTGGCACTAAGGGGCCTAAAGTGTGCCAGGAAAACATCCCCCACACCATTACACCACCACCACCAGCCTGCACAGTGGTAACAAGGCATGATGGTTCCATGTTCTCATTCTGTTTACGCCAAATTCTGACTCTAACATCTGAATGTCTCAACAGAAATCGAGACTCATCAGACCAGGCAACATTTTTCCAGTCTTCAACTGTTCAATTTTGGTGAGCTCTTGCAAATTGTAGCCTCTTTTTCCTATTTGTAGTGGAGATGAGTGGTACCCGGTGGGGTCTTCTGCTGTTGTAGCCCATCCGCCTCAAGGTTGTGCGTGTTGTGGCTTCACAAATGCTTTGCTGCATACCTCGGTTGTAACGAGTGGTTATTTCAGTCACTGTTGCCCTTCTATCAGCTCGAACCAGTCTGGCCATTCTCCTCTGACCTCTGGCATCAACAAGGCATTTCCGCCCACAGAACTGCCGCTCACTGGATGTTTTTTCTTTTTCGGACCATTCTCTGTAAACCCTAGAGATGGTTGTGCGTGAAAATCCCAGTAGATTAGCAGTTTCTGAAATACTCAGACCAGCCCTTCTGGCACCAACAATCATGCCACGTTCAAAGTCACTCAAATCACCTTTCTTCCCCATACTGATGCTTGGTTTGAACTGCAGGAGATTGTCTTGACCATGTCTACATGCCTAAATGCACTGAGTTGCCGCCATGTGATTGGCTGCTTAGAAATTAAGTGTTAACGAGCAGTTGGACAGGTGTACCTAATAAAGTGGCCGGTGAGTGTATGTCTTCATACAAAAATAAAAGTTTTGCAACTAAAAAGTGCAAAGTGCCAAGCTTTGGCCAGCTTCAAAGAGCACATGTAATTATGAAATTATTTATAAGCTTACTTAACAAACAGATACTGGGCCGACACTAAAAATCGACAACTCTAAAAACTTTATGCATAATGTGCAACAAGCCCGAAATACAACAGGACTCTTATTTTTCTATGCTTTACTATTTCTGGCTGCTCATTCAAAAAAGATGAGGATAAAATATGCAGTTACAACATATTACAATATAAACACCATAAAGTTAACATCATCTTAATTCATCAAAAGTAGATCGCTATCAATCTATTGGCATAAATGCATGGTTTTCTTTGATCGTGAGCTGCTTATAAAGCAAGAGCATGTAGTGCAACAGTGCTGTTTTTGTTAACTTTAAAAAATGCAGCGCCTGCATTTATTTAATGAAATAATAAGACATTTGAAGATTAAATAATCACATTAGGCTGCATCGCAATTCCTGTTTTTCCATCCCCAAATTTACAACTTCCAAAGTAAGACGGCTGTTATACCATTTACGAGATTTAACTTTTGATTATTACCTTAAAATTTATACAACTGAAATTTTTAGACTGTATAAGGATGCACAGGAACGCACACATTTCTTTTTTGTTGCAAATGCGAGTGAAACGCTCGCTCTGTGTGATCATTTCCAGCCTGATCACTTAAACTGCCAAATTTACACTACAAAGGTGGCACAGAAGCACCTCTGAAGTGGCATTTAGGTGTGTTTACATAAATGCATTTGCACATTTCTACAACTGTTCATTCTGATACGAGGGACCATCATTAAGTCTGGCTTTACACTGAATTTTGAGCACAGAGTAGCCTTAACTCGCTGAAGGACGATGCAGGTTACATCAAATCACTAACAGCAAAATCAACAGTAAAAGTAATAAACATTAAATCAGAAATCTAGTGAATTCATCTAATTATGACTAGATTTTTTCCCTACACCCACATTATTCCACACCGACGGCCAGCGTTTAGTCCGAGGGGTTTAAAATGGAGATCGGTGTGTCTATTCCGAGCCGCCGGGGGTGTTTTGGGGTTCCTGGCGCGCAGGTAATGCGCCCAGCGGGGGGGTCTTCCTCAGCAGCTGGTGAGCCCTGTGACCTCTGACCCCTGCGGTGGGGCGCAGCAGGCAGACCTGAGATAATTACCCAGCGAGCAAAGAGACACGCTGGGCTTCAGAGGAGGGAGAAGATGCACAAGTTTCTTTAACTACTCGTCTCACACTGATAACTCTCCTAAAAGTTGTATGATAAAAGTTCTTTAAATTTGTTCAAAGTTCTTTAAATTATCAGTTAGGATGGATTCATTTTCTAGGTGGATGTCACCCTCCCGCCTATCGTCTATGGTTTCATCCTCAAGTCCTCCCCATTGGATACTAACAGTGCAACTGATACTCTTTGCTCCACTCTGACATCTTTGGATAACTTTAGCTCCCTTTTATCCCACGCCACCGCCTTTTCCCCTCTGGCTGTCTGATGTTCTCCGCAAGTTTCGTTCTGCAGAGAGAAAGCAAATCCACAAAGAGAAAGCAAAGCACATTTTGGATTTTGGCAAATCCAAAGATCTCACTGACCTTAGTTTGTATCAGTCACTCCTTCCTCTGCAAATGTCTCCACTTCTAAAACAACATCCCACTACAACAAAATTAACAATTCTTCTGAGACGCTTGCATGCTTTTCAGAATCTCTTCCTCTCTTCTTTGTCCTTCATCATCTCTAACAGCTGATGATGACTTTGCCACATTCTTCATAAACAAAACAACAACCAATTCTCCACACCACAAACTTACAACACTATCCCCTCCTTCTCTCCGCTCTCAGTGGCAGAAGTCTCCAAACTCATCCTTTCCAATACTACTACCTGTCGGCTTTATTCTATCCCCACTCATTCCTCAAGCCATTTCTTCTTCAGTTGTACCCGCACTCGGGTAAACCTACTGCTAAAGAAACCCACACTAAATCCAGCACTTTTAGAAAACTATAGACCGGTATCTTATATATAACTATATAAACCGGACCCTTCTTCCATACATTGCAGACACTTAGGCCGTGTGTCCACCAAAGCGTTTTTTCACGCGCCTGGCGTATTTTTTCAATTGTGTTCAATGGAAGTGCCGCGTTTTTAAAACGCCATGAGCGTAACGAGGCGCTGAGCGTTTTTTACTGGTCGCCGAGAGTTGAAGAATGTTCAACTTTGGGTAAAACGCAGCGCTCATCACTTTCACTTTTTACCCAGCCGTCCAATCACAGTGGAGGAGGGGCGGGGCTAATACCACACCGACCAACTGTCACAACATTCTTTCTGTACAACGACATCAACCAGCAGAGCTAACCGAACAACACGGATGAAAAATATTTTTTTAGTATGAAACAAATTATCTGCGAAATCAGTTACACGTAAACTGTGCTTTGGATATTCTGTATCATAGTAACGAAGCGTCTTAACTGAAAAAACGCTCCACTGCCAAAATGCTCTCAAGCGCCCAAAGAAACGCTTTGGTGGACACACGGCCTTAAGCAAGTTGTGTTCAACCAACTCTCTACCGTTCTCACACTCCTGAACAACAACCAGTCTGGCTTTAAAAGTGAGCACTCAACAGAGACTGCCCTGCTCTCGGTTACTGAAGCTCAGAGCAGCTTCCAAAGCACCAGTACTCTTCTTTCTGGATCTGTCTGCCGCTTTTGACACAGTTAACGACCGGATCCTCCTGTCAATCCTCAAGACAAAGGGCCTCTCAGGGGTGGGGTGCCTATTTTGTTACTGGGGTGCCTCAGGGCTCAGTGCTTGGACCACTTCTCTTTACACGTCATCACTAGGATCTGTCCTTCAGAAACATGGTTTTTCCCATCACTGCTATGCTGATGACACACAAATCTACGTCTCATTCCAGCCAGACGATCCGACAGTAGCTGCTCGTGTCTCAGCCTTTACCTGGATGACGGACCACCAACCTTCAACTCAACCGTGCAAAGACAAAACTGCTTGTAGTCTCGGTCAACCCAACTCTTCATCACAACTTCTTCATTCAGCTAGATTCGTCAACCATAACTTCACAGACCACATTGCTAGAACAGCCCGGTCCTACATATTTGCCTTAAAAAACATTAGGGGGATCAGGTCTTTCCTATTAGAGCTACTCAACTCCTTGTCCAAGCTCTTGTTCTATCTAGACTGGACTATTGCAAAGCGCTCTTGGAAGTCCTTCCAGCTAGCCTGACTTCGTCATACTCATATTCTAGTCAGAATGTGAGTCTGATACTGCTCCATAGGGCTTTGATTATGAGGCGTGTCTTAACCGAACCAGGAAAAAAAAACCTCTGCACTCAATTGGATAGACCTACAACCAATCAGAGCAACGACAATCAAGTGACGTATGTTGAGCTACGCATAGTTGTCAACATAACTCAACTACACTCACGCTGGAAGAAGTAGTAAAATAATGAGTGTTACTTCTTTTACTTGGTCCTCTATGAGTGCGACCAAAGGAGAAACCACAACGACCACAAGGCTTTCATTGCGTCCCGTCTTCTAAGCGACCTTCGGAGCCAGCTGATAAAATAAACTTTTGCCGAATCCCGTAGGAAGGACGGCAAACACATCTTTCCGATCGACAAATGCCTTGCAGTTCTCTGTTCGTCTTTTAAAACGAATGCGCTGTCGATTTCTTTTACAACAGACGCGATGCTGAATCGCTACATCTCAATTCTCCAGCTGCAGTCATCTCTGAGGGAAACCAGTTCAACCCAAGCGCTCTTTGATAACGTGATGATTACGTAACTGCAGATCATCTGTCCATCATCGTATAAAGCCCGCCCTGGCAATTTGATTGGCCCGACGATTTCTGAACCGATCATAATTACTCCTCAATGGATCGAGTCCAGACCGAACTTCCCGACCAAAAAATGTTGTGGGCGGGGTTCGGGCTGGCATCCAGGCTACCTTCCAGCATTACCTGTCAAACCTCTGTATCTGATCCAGAATGCAGCAGCGAGAGCGGTCTTTAACGAGCCGAAGAGAGCGCACGTCACACCTCTCTTCATAAACTTGCACTGGTTGCTAATTGGCGCTCGCTTCAAATTCAAGGCACTGATGTTTGCCTACAGAACAACCACTGGCTCTGCACCCCTACACCTAAACTCACTACTTCAGACATATGTACCCTTCAGAAGCTTGTGTTCTGCAAGGGAACGGCGCCTAGTGGTGCCATCATCCCAAAGAGGCACAAAATCACTTTCACGGACCTTTACCTGGACTGTATATGTAGTAGTAGTAGTAGTATATATTTATTGTCCCTTTAGGGAAATTCTTTCTCACAATTCCAGAAAACGTTTGGCCTCATACACATATATATTCACGGCATATATCATAGCCATCTTCAAGAAACAGCTAAAGAAACATCTTTTTCACCAACACTTGACCCAATTATACTAGCATTCTATTCTATTTTATTCAACAAAACAAAAACCTTGCTAAGTATACTGTGCTAAACTAACTGGGTCAAGTCACAACACTTACATACACTGTAATAAAAACTGTAGAAATTACAGTATTACTGGCAGCTGCTTGCCAGTAACTTACTGTAGTTTTAAATTGATGTTATTTACTGGCAACAGTTTGTTCAAAGTTAAATGAACATTAAACATTAACAAGTCTTTATCTTTACAGAATAAAACTAAAATAACAGCCTCATGCAAAGCATTCTGGGAACCAAAATCTGAAGAAAAAAAAAAACAGAAAAAGGTTGATGAAGATTTCTGGTTCGCAGAATGCTTTGCATTAGATTGTTATTTTATAATGTTATTCTGTAAAGACAACGACTTGTTAATGTTTAATGTTCATTTAACTTTGAACAAACTGTTGCCAGTAAATATACATCAATTTAAATCTACAGTAAGTTACTGGCAAACAGCTGCATAACTACAGCAATTTTTTTACAGTGTATTGTTGCCCTGTTGTTAATTTGATTGCTTCTATTGTTTTTCTTATTTGTAAGTCGTTTTGGATAAAAGCATCTGCTAAATGATTATTTTAGTACACCAGTTATTTGAGAAATACTGCCTTGGCAGCTAACTGAAATTAAAGTTTAAGTTTACTTTATTTCAGTTAATGTTTATTAAGTGCCAAAAATGTTTTTTTTTATTGTTTTAGTTTAACCCTGGTGTTAACTAGAAATGGTCATGATAACAGTAGTTAAAATATTGGATGTAATTTTAAGTAAGTATGTTAGTAAGTGATTTTATCAAACTAGTCCCACGTTACCACTGCATTATTGTAATTCAAGCAGGTTATAACAAACTGAGGAATGAGTAAAACAAAGCTAAACATCAACAAAAAATAAATGAAGTCTGTCCAAATTAATTAACACATCATTCATTCAGCCGCTTACAACAACTGATTCCTCAATGTTACAGCAGAATGTTTTATTGACTCATTTGTATGATAAAAGGCAGTGCCCCTCAGGATTTACTGCGGTGAGAATTACCGTGTGTGTGTTCCTAATTAAACAGTCGCTCCGACAGCTGATTCTTATTCAAAGCCAGATGATTTCTGTCAGGGTACAACACGGCTTATCAAAAAAAAAGAAAAAAAAAAAAAGAGAGAAATACACTGTAAAAAATTTCCTGTAGAATTTACAGGAATTTACTGGCAAAAAAGTTGCCAATAAAGTCCTGTAAAAATGTTGGTAATTGCTGTAAAATTGATTACAGTATAATACTGTAAAGCAACTTACAGTTAATTGTTGTATATGAAATACAGTAATTTATAGTTTTTTTTACAGTAACATTGAATTAAACTTGTATTTTATTTTACAGCAATATTTTGTAATTTCACTAAAGTACAGTATTTACCTGGCAATAAAGTTGCCAATAAAATCCTGTAAATATATTTTACAGCAATTTTTTGTAATTTCACTAAAGTACAGTATTAACCTGGCAATAAAGTTGCCAATAAAATCCTGTAAATACCCACAAAATTCAAGAAGATGCTGTAATAGTTTAACATTTAAAAAGCTGAAAAGAATCATTTTAACAGTAAACTGTACTTTATTATATTGATGTAAATGCATTAAAATAAACATTTTAAAAAACAAACACAAAGTCAAAGCTGTTGTCGAAAAATATTTATTAAAATATTAAGCAAATAACTGCAAGACTGGTAACAACAATTTTACTTTTTCAAGTACAGAAAATCTTTTCAAAATCAGTCACAAAATAACTACAAATAACTTGTAAGACTTAAAAGCAAGATTCTGGGTTCAATAAAAGTTAAAGGGACAGTTCATCCAAAAATGAAAATTCTGTCATCATTGTGTTTACTCACCATCAATTTGTTCCAAACCTGTATGAGTTTCTTTCTTCTGTTGAACACAAAATATGATATTTCAAAGAATTTTGGTAACCAGACAATTGAAAGTAAATGGCTACCATCAACTGTTGATTACCAACATTCTTCAATATATCTAAAATATCTTCTGTGTTCAGCAGAAGAAAGAATCTCATACAGGTTTGGAACAACATGGGGGTGAGTAAATGATGACGGAATATCCATTTTTGGGTGAACTATTCCTTTAAGCTCAACCAACAGAATGGCATTATGGTTAAAGGGTTAGTTCACCCCAAAATGAAAATTCTGTCAGTAATTACTCACCCTCATGTTGTTCCAACCCCGTAAGACTTTCCTTCATCTTTGGAACACAAATTAAGATATTTGTGATTAAATCTGAGAGCTGGATCACTTCTCCATAGGTTTCTAAGGGATCGTAACTTGCCGGCCCAGAAAAGTTATGAAAGAAATCGTTAAAATAGTCTGAGTGACTACAGTGGCTCAACCTTAAGTTTATCAAGCGACGAGAATACTTTTTGTGCGCAAAAACAAACAAAAATAACGACTTTATTTTAACTATTCATTTCCTTCCTCTGTGGACCTCGAGATTTCACGTAGTGTAACAGCGCAGCGCTTCTGTGTTGTACGTCAAACGTAGGCTCACTATTGGCCAACGCTGTTCATGTGTGTGAGGAGGGATCCAGCTCTCAGATTTAATCACAAATATCTTAATTTGTGTTCCGAAGATGAACGAAAGTCTTACGGGGTTGGAACAACATGAGGGTGAGTAATTACTGACAGAATTTTCATTTTGGGGTGAACTAACCCTTTAACTCACATCTCCTGTTAAAACTCACATTTCTGCCTTTTTTAAAATTATTTTTGGTATAAATGTTTGTGATAAACAACAATGGTGATTGACAACATTCTCTCTAAAAACATTTAAACCATTTTAATTTAAAGTACTTTTTTACATTTTGTGTAAGTATAGACATCTCCTGTAGTTTTTTTTATATACATTTGACAACTTACATGCTTAACAACTCAAAGTCCATTAGCCTTCTGAGAAGAGTAGACACATGAGGATTGTATTGTTGTTCCTCTTCTCTGAGGTCTTTCCACTTTTTTTTGACTGTCTTGGTACCAGTGGATGGGTTGATTCCAACAAAACATCTGCACAAAAATTAGTCAGAAAAACACAAGCAGAAGCTTTAGGATCACGTGCAGACTACTGAAAATATACCACTTTACAATAAGCATTCGCTGCAATACTAAAAAGGGTTAGTTCACCCCAAAACGACATTTCTGTAATTAATTACTCATTAATCTGTCAATAATTAACGACTGACCTACATTCATTTTCATGAACACACATTAAGATGTTTTTGATGAAATCAGAGAGGTTTCTGAACCACACATAGACCACAACGTCATTACAACTTCCAGGGCCTAGAAAGGTAGTAAAAACATCATTAAAATAGTCCATGTAACTCCAGTGGATCAACCTCAATGTTATGAAGTGATGAGAATACTTTTTGTTCTAACGTAGAACCTGGAAGCGCTGCACTGTGTTTATTACATTAACAGCGTCAGAGACTGACACAGAAGAGAAGAGATTGTTGAATAAAGTCAGTATTTTGGGGGGGTTTTGCGCCCAAAAAGTATTATCGTGGCTTCATAACATTAAGGTTGATCCACTGTAGTCACATGGTCTATTTTAACAATGTCTTAACTGCCTTTCTGGACCTTGAAAGTTGCAATGATTTTGCTGCCTATGTGTGGTTCAGAAACCTCTCGGATTTCATCAAAAATATCCTAATTTGTGTTCCGAAAATGAATGAAGGTCAGTAGTTAATTAATGACAGAAATTTAATTTTTGGGTGAACTAATCCTTTAACATATACACATTTATATTTAAGTAAACTGTTACCTTTGAACAAATTCAACTGTGCAGGATGCCTCGTGCTCGTACACCAGATTAAAGTTGTAGTAAGTTGCAAACAAAGCAGCAATTCCAGCCATAAAATTGGGGTGTGGATTCATAAACACTTGACCCTCAATACTCAGCATCCACTGGGTTGCAGTGAGAATTTCACCTAAAAATAATAAATATAAGAAAACACTTTATAAAAATGTATGCTAACATACAACAGGCAAAATGTATTAAGTTATTTAAAGATTTTGGAACATACATTACCTAAGACGATCAGTCTCGGAGAGTCTGGAAGTGTAGAACTTTTTTCTACATCAGCTGCTGTTGCTGACATCTACAAGCAAAAATATAAAAGGAAAAAATTGTAAATGTAATTAAATGCAGTATGCAGTAAATGCAGTACAGACAGATTCCCCTGCCCTCATCAAAATGGCATTTTAAATGCCTAATTAAGTCATTCCGAGTTGTGCATGTGAAATGACAAAATCCAATCTGGCAAATCAGTGTTGTGTCTATTTGGTCAAATCTGGAACCTTTACGAGACTTGTATGGTCTCTATATATATAAGAGAAACTGCAAATTTTGTAAATGCACGGGAACAGTCAGGTACACCACATGTAAAACAGCAGTTTGGAACATTACTGTGACCTTTCATATGCTTAGTAAAACCTACAATGGTATTGCTCTCATATTGACACAATTTACAGTAATACATTTCTCATTTAGATTTAGGTTCAAGTTATATTAAGAAAACAATAACTATGGGAACTTTGAACAGAAAATAAAATGAACTTTCAAATCGTTTGCCAGTCATTTTGAATTTATTTATGACGCAGGGATTTGTTAAACACTGAAAATGGTAAAAATGGTTTTACATTCTCTCAATAAGAAATCCAAACTAGTGAAATAAATGAGAAAATAGCAGCATCCAACGATGTTAAAATCATATTGTAATGTTTTTAATCAGCAAAGCTAACTGCACGTGCGTATACTGTATGTAGTTTTGTCTCAACAG
Organism: Rhinichthys klamathensis goyatoka; assembly: GCF_029890125.1. Classification (NCBI taxonomy): domain Eukaryota; kingdom Metazoa; phylum Chordata; class Actinopteri; order Cypriniformes; family Leuciscidae; genus Rhinichthys; species Rhinichthys klamathensis. Next base: position 3,564,745 of record NW_026607002.1, on the reverse strand, counting down.
CACTTCAGTAATTATGTCTTGTCTTCCAAACTGCAAATGCTCTAAAAAATACTCTCTCGAGAGCAAAGGCAAATATGCATATTCCTATATCATTGTTCGCAGCAAATTGCTTTGCGTTAAATTTAGTTATGACGCAGGCCTTTGTTAAACACTGGTTTTACATGCTCTCAATAATAAATCAAAACTGGTGAAATAAATGAGAAAATAACAGCATGCAACGATGTTAATAATATCATAGATTCTAATGTTTTCGTCAATAAAGCTAACTGCGTATAGGCCTAACGTTACTAGTTTTTTCTCACCAACACTTCAGTGGATTTGTCTTGTCTTGGAAACTGTAAATTCTCTAAAAATACTCTCTTGAGAGCAAATATATGCGGATTGCGAATAAAACTGTAACAAACAGCAGCATTCGTCATAACATTTACGATGGTTTTACCTTGTAACAGTTCAGCTTCGTCTCACCACTGTTATGGCGCGCGCCGTCGCGATTCTATGCCTCGCCTGAAACAAGAAATTTAAAATTAAAGACACATTCCTTTACTAAATAAACGTAACGTTAATATTGGAATCAAACACTTTTACATCACACTAAATGTCCTGATAACACGCAGTTGTTAACAAGTCGATAAAATTAATTGCATATCTGACATGATGAATTCTGTTCAAAATATGAATCGCTCAAACAGCATTAAGTAATACATTAGATTGTAATATTTATGGACGTACATTTAAGTTAACTTACCAAAATTTTTGTAAATAGTGCCTTTTATCTTCAGCGCTTCTTGCCCTGCTCCAGTCCACCAGTTTTCAAACCTGTATTCAGCCCGCGCAATCCCATAATGCCACATCACAGTAAATTGTTGTAAAACGTATGAACTACAGTGAAAACACCTCTTACCTGTAAATCAATTTACAGTTGATAGGGAAATATACTGTTAACAACTGTAATACTCTTTTTGACCCATAATGCATTGCGAATTACAGTAATAACTTGTAAAATGATAAAACAATAAATTTCTGTAGAATTTTGCTGTAGAATCTACAGCAATTTGTTACAGTGTAGCTTTGAAACACTGACTAGATTTCAAACAAACTCTGAAGATTATGTGTCGCTGAAATAAAAATAAACATAAAACAAGTTTAATATGGGCAACAGCTGATGTCCTTAAACTCTGCATGAAAAGGCATTCACTTCAGTAATGGGACAGGTGATTATCAATAAGAAAAAATGTGGGTAGCATATCATTTCAGCCACTAAATTGACTAGACTAAGACAGTGGGGTTGCTAAGACATCACTTAGCAACCATGTGAACAACACCCTAGCAACTGCATAACAGCAAGCTAAAAAAACCCAGTAAATTTATGGCAAAACCCCACCAATCACCAACAACACTCTAGCAATTGCATAACAGTACCGTAAAAACAAATAGTCTGAGTGACCAAAATAATCATACAGCAATTCCCTGGAAATTGGCCAAAAAACCCTAGTAAGTTAGTAACTCTATAACAGCACAACAAAACCAACAAATAACCACAGTAAACCGTATAGCAACACCCTGGCAACCAACCACAACACCTTTTGCATAACAGCAGGCTAAAAAAAAAGCAGTAATCACAGTAAGTGTATAGCAATGCACTGGGAACCAATAACAGCATGCTAAAAACAACCAGTAACTGTATAGCAACACCTCCCTGACAACCACAAACAACACCCTAGCAACTAGCATATATAACAGCACCCTTAAAAACAAACAGTACCCACAGTAACCATATAACACATAGTAATCTAGAAAACCCCCTGGCAACCAACCACAACACTCTTTGCATAACAGCAGGCTAAAAACAACTAGTATCCACAGTAAGCATATAGCAACGCCCTGGGAACCAACAACAGCTCGCTAAAAACAACCAGTAACTGTAAAGCAACACAGTGACAACATCCTAGCAACTCCATAACAACACCATAAAAACAAACAGTACCCATAGTAACCATATAACAATGCCCTGCTGACACACACCTGGCAACTGCATAACAGAACCCTAGAAACAAACAGTAAGCATAGTAACCGTATAGCATCGCCCTGGCAACCAACCACAACACCCTTAACATAACAGCAGCAGGCTATAAACAACTAGCTAGTATCCACAGTAAGCATACAGCAACGCCCTGGGAACCAATAAGAGCATGCTAAAAACAACCAGGAACTGTATAGCAACACCCTGGCAACCAACCACAACACCCTTTGCATAACAGCAGGCTAAAAACAATCAGTAAACCACAGTAGGCGACGGGCGTATAGCGACACCCTCACAACTGTATAACAACACCCTAAAAACAAACGATAACCATAATCATATAGCAATGCCCTGCCACACACAACACCCTACAAAAAGCATAATAGCACCCTAAAAACAAACAGTAACCATATAGCAACGCCCTAGCAACCGCCCCCAGCATGAGAATGGTGAGATTTGCACAGTCAAACATCACTCAGATTTTCATCATTAGTTCTCTAATGAGATTTTAAAAACACTAATGGATCAGTGATAGATGACGCTCCTAATTAGACTCCTCAGCCTCCTGCATGTTCATTTCGCTTCTTCTCTATGAATGATCGCTGACTTCATCATCTTATCAATAACTGAGTTTAAGCATGAAGGCAGCGGTGCGGATGAATATCTGTTTTGCAGAGGTTTAATACTGCAGGAGCTCTATTTCCACAGCTCTGAAGTGACTGAAATCAATAAGCGTTTGACACTCATGTTGTGTCTATTATACACCCTTCAGAAGATCAATAACATCAGTGCAACACGCTCAATAAGAGGTTTTGTTAGTAATATACAAGCATCAAACTCCCTTCTGTTCAGGTGCCGTGCATCACACATGGGAACTTCTCTGTAAAAAGCACATTTTTCTGGTTTGGAACATTTTCACACGCCGCTTGACTCACTGCACTGTGTGTGTGTGTGTGGGGGGAATGACACGGAGCAAACTAGCCTGAACAACATCCAAAAGGTCCTGAAATATACTGTAAATGCTCAATTATTAATGGACAAAATAAATCCAGATTTAAATAGAGGACAGATTGAGAATCACGATTTTTTTGTTTCAAACAGAGATCACAATTCTAAACAGACAACTAAACAAAATAACATGTAATTTACTAATAGATTTAGGCCACATTTACACATAGCCGGGTACACATACGTTACTGGAATTCATCAATTTGAACGTTTGAGTGAATGATTCAATGACTCATAAATAATAATTTTTGAACGAATCTCTTGAATGAATGATTCAATGCCAAATACATTTTTAAGTCGCTTGTCGCCACCTACTGGTGTAACGATGTAATCAATACAATTGTTATTTGAAGCATAAAGTTACTTTCTAAAGCTGATTTACTCTATTTCGATCGCTACTGTAGACATCAGTGTTTATATCTGAACTATAATCTATTATCCCAGTGCTTCTGTGATCATATGAATGATTGTAAGACAGAAATAATGAAACTGTGTGGTTGAAAAGGCTGTATGTGAAGCTGTTTCATATCTACACATGACACCGGCTCTCTCTGGATCAGAACGCAGATCTGAATGTCCGCTGTGATTTTGTGAAAGATTCGTTGTCATGTTGGAATGAGATCATGTGGGTTTGAATCGAGATTGTGATATTTTAATGATTAATCGGGCAGCTCTCGAATTAAAGGGATAGTTCACCCAAAAATTTAAATTCTGTCATCTATTACTCATGTCAGTCCAAACCCATAAGACTTTTGTTCATCGTCCAAAACTCTGACGCATTGAAACGTTCATTAAGAGATGCGTCGTATGTCTGAGTGTAGCAAATTATCGAAAAAGAAAAATGTAGGGCAGGACTTGGTTCTATGCATCAGTTGCTGATTGGATGTTGAGATGTGGGTGTGGCATTTAAAAGTGGATGCAAATTAATACAAGTTTGCAGGGGCGGAGTTCAAGCAGACTAAATAATTGGAGAAGTCCTGAATAAATCAGTCTGAGTTTTCACTGGAAGTTAAGACATTTAAATTAAACATTACGAGGTCGAAAAATTAATTTAAACATATGGATAAATTGTTCACAATACGATGAGTAATATGCATTTAGAAAACAGATAGGGTGAATTTTCATTTCATGCCAACTTTAAAATTACAGACTTGGACCAGTGAGAAACAACCTGACAACTTCAAAGCAACATGCAAAAAAAACATCCACGTAGCAACACCCTGGCAACCAGCCACCAACATTGACGAGCAAACATTCTCTAATATACTAATTAGCCATTTATATCACCTTTTTTTTTTTTTAAATCGATACTGTGTGTTTGCAGTCAGAGATTACTGGTGATTGATCCATGGTGATAAATCAATCCATGTGGGGTTTAAACTTGCTCAGATCTGCACTAGACTATGAGTGAAACCCTGGAAACAACATCAAATCTTACAAAATACAAAAAAGGTGATGCTGCCTTCTAGATTGTATTACCATGGTGATTTCATGGACTTTACATGGTACTTAAATGAATGCAATGGTTCTATCAAGGTACTACAGTATATGTCCTAAAACACTAAATGAAATCAAGGAGTTACAGACATGATTACGAGCTACTATCATGGTAAATAGCCTAAACATGTGGTAATACCATGGTACATGTCTAAAAAAACAAGGTAATACTATGGTAAATACCCAAAAAACTGGTATTACCGTTCTAAAAGCATTATAGCACCATGGTAACTTCTGTCAATGAAATCAAGCAGTATCAGCCATGATTCTTCAGACTTATATGATGGAAACATCACTCGTGTATACAATTGTTGTGATCAAGTTGTGGTACTGCGCAGTGTGTTTCTGGTGACTCAGGCTTCCGCCACACACACACACACACACACACACACACACACGACACCGAGCTCTCGGATTCACAGCAGTAGCAGACATGATATTCATAACCATGAGACGAGTTTACACTGGTGATTTACTCACATCTCAGTGACTGATGCTGCTGAATGTAATCACAGGTGTCTCACGCTCTTCATCCTCATCCTCATCAAACCCCACCGCCGCTTATTTCGCTCTAACCGCGCCTCATTCGAAAGGGAACCTGCTCAATTAAAAGCTTAAACACTAAAGCATACCTACTCAAGTGTAATGAGTGTGCATGAGGCTCTTGCGTGCTCTCGGATGGATCTGTAGCAGCCGAACCGTTTCTCCAGCCCCGCGGCGCTCTCAGATCCGGGTCCTAGCGCCGGACCCTGTGAACGTCAACAACAGGTTGCAGCGCGTTCATTGGACATTCGCTCATGAATATTAATCAGATACTAACATTTCTTACTGAAACGTCGTCTAGTAGTGTAATAATATTCACATCTGTAGACTGTAAACAATAAGTTGGTAAATGTATTACTGTAAACAATAAGTTGCCAAAAAAAAGAAAAAATGACACATATTGATTAGTATAAAATAATGTTTTGGTGACTTAGAAGTGACTTTGGTGTCATTCTTCATTCATTTACGAGACTGTATTATGGGTTCATTACAAGAGATGGGGTTTATTACAAGGCTTTACAAGACCTTCATGCACTTAGATGCTCTTTGTGCAACAACAACAATGAACTCTTTGTACGCATCCAATTTACAAATCTAATTTGACAACCGTGCTTACCCAAATGAGACTAAAATAAATGCATCACACCAGAAAAATAAGTCCGCCTATCCAATGATTGCATAACTGCACAACTTCACTCAGATACTTAGAAACAGACTCTATGCTTCCAGAAGATTCCAACAGACTGCAAAAATCCCTTTTGAGCACTATTAACATTTGACATCACTCCCCGCTTTGTCATAAAACTAGACACAATCTGCGTTCAGATCAATTAAAGAGAAGTGTAAGGTCAAACGGAGACACCCGTTCCGGAACCTCTGCCACCTGTTGTCATGGATACGCCAGTTTCCTGTGTGCACATAGCGCACGGCGGCGTGACCGTTCATTTATTCACTGTGATATGAAGACAACTCTCTTATAGATATAGTGAAGAGCTGCACATCTAAAACGTGTTCACATGGCATCAGCACTCCTGTCTCCATGGGAACCACTAATGTGGAGAGGCAACAGCTTTTAATTGTTTATCAAATGCCAATTAGACTCAATATGGAAGTAGAAGGGAAAGGTTGGAGGGTTTGTGTTGAACTTGGCTTGAATATTTGTGACCAAGAGAGTACAAAAATAGTAAAGCCTATGAGATATAATGGGTTCCAAAAATGATATTGTTTCTCTGTGCCGTTATCATTATAGTTGTCGTGTGGGCTTAAAATGTCATTGTTAAATATTCCAAGTTTTGATTTTCGATTGGATTAATAATCTGTCCTCTAATTTGGACATCATGCATCACTAGCTATATTACAGCTGCAATTCATACTTTTGCTGTGAATGTAGTTCTTAAAGATATTTAATCTGCATTAACTTTTTTGGTTGCAAATAAATGTATGTGTTATTAGAATGTATTTTGCGGTTCAAAAAAGGTAATCTGATTATGTAATGCATGTTACTTGTAATGTGTTGCTTTAGTCGTAACATCAAAAAAATAATCTGATTATGTAATGCACGTTACTTTTAATGCGTTGCTTTACTTGGTACATTAAAAACCTAATCTGATTACGTAATGCATGTTACTTGTAATGCTTTAAATACTCGTAACATCAAAGAGTAAACTAATTACGTAATACATGTCACTTGTAATGTATTTACTCGTAACAGCCAAAAGTAATCTGATTATGTAATGCATGTTACTCGTAATGCGTTACTTCACTTGTAACATTAAAAAGTAATTGATTATGTAATGCATGTTACCCGTAATGTGTTACGTCACTCGTAACATTAAAAAAGTAATCTGATTACGTAATGCATGTTACTTATAATGTGTTACGTCACTCCTTACATCAAAAGTAATCTGATTATGTAATGCATGTTACTTATAATGTGTTATGTCACTCCTTACATCAAAAGTAATCTGATTATGTAATGCATGTTACTTATAATGTGTTATGTCACTCCTTACATCAAAAGTAATCTGATTACATAATGGACATTACCCCAACACTGTTCGTTTCAGATGAGATTGAAAACACCTGATCGCTAGTTTTTCCTCAGTCTGGAAACATTAATAGATCAATGTAGATTTCAGTCTGAGTTTTTTTTTCAGAGAGGAGAGCTACGGTAGAAATGTGTCCATTTTAAACATATTCAGAATTATCAGCTATTAAGTGTAATCGACATACTCTGGAGGGAGCATGAGTGTTTTCTACATAGTCTGAGTTGTGTTTCCACAGAGCTGTATCTTCACCAGATCTTTGATGGAATCACGTCCTCATGTTCTGATATCAAAGACATGCTTAGATGAAGCTCTTCTCCATGCTGGTCGAACAGGAACAAACTCAAATGCGTTTGCAATAATTAAAAAAAATCCTGACTGAGGTTGTCATAATTCATGCATGAAAAGGTTAATAATATGTGACCCTGGATCACAAAACCAGTCACATGTCGCACGGGTATACAGGTCCTTCTCAAAAAATTAGCATATTGTGATAAAGTTCATTATTTTCCATAATGTAATGATAAAAATTAAACTTTCATATATTTTAGATTCATTGCACACCAACTGAAATATTTCAGGTCTTTTATTGTTTTAATACTGATGATTTTGGCATACAGCTCATGAAAACCCAAAAATCCTGTCTCAAAAAATTAGCATACTTCATCCGACCAATAAAAGAAGTGTTTTTAATACCAAAAAAAAAGTCAACCTTCAAATTATTATGTTCAGTTATGCACTCACTAGTCAATACTTGCTCGGGAATCCTTTTGCAGAAATGACTGCTTCAATGTGGCGTGGCATGGAGGCAATCAGCCTGTGGCACTGCTGAGGTGTTCTGGAGGCCCAGGATGCTTCGATAGCGGCCTTAAGCTCATCCAGAGTGTTGGGTCTTGCGTCTCTCAACTTTCTCTTCACAATATCCCACAGATTCTCTATGGGGTTCAGGTCAGGAGAGTTGGCAGGCCAATTGAGCACAGTAATACCATGGTCAGTAAACCATTTACCAGTGGTTTTGGCACTGTGAGCAGGTGCCAGGTCGTGCTGAAAAATGAAATCTTCATCTCCATAAAGCTTTTCAGCAGATGGAAGCATGAAGTGCTCCAAAATCTCCTGATAGCTAGCTGCATTGACCCTGCCCTTGATAAAACACAGTGCACCAACACCAGCAGCTGACATGGCACCCCAGACCATCACTGACTGTGGGTACTTGACACTGGACTTCAGGCATTTTGGCATTTCCTTCTCCCCAGTCTTCCTCCAGACTCTGGCACCTTGATTTCCGAATGACATGCAAAACTGAGCAACAGTCCAGTGCTGCTTCTCTGTAGCCCATGTCCTGCACACGCCTGTGCACGATGGCTCTGGATGTTTCTACTCCAGTCTCAGTCCACTGCTTCCGCAGGTCCCCCAAGGTCTGGAATCGGTCCTTCTCCACAATCTTCCTCAGGGTCCGGTCACCTCTTCTCGTTGGGCAGCGTTTTTTGCCACACTTTTTTCTTCCCCCAGACCTCCCACTGAGGTGCCTTGATACAGCACTCTGGGAACAGCCTATTTGTTCAGAAATTTCTTTCTGTCTTACCCTCTTGCTTGAGGGTGTCAATGATGGCCTTCTGGACAGCAGTCAGGTCGGCAGTCTTACCCATGATTGCGGTTTTGAGTAATGAAACAGGCTGGGAGTTTTTAAAAGCCTCAGGAATCTTTTGCAGGTGTTTAGAGTTAATTAGTTGATTCAGATGATTAGATTAATAGCTCGTTTAGAGACCCTTTTCATGATATGCTAATTTTTCGAGACAGGAATTTTGGGTTTTCATGAGCTGTATGCCAAAATCATCAGTATTAAAACAATAAAAGACCTGAAATATTTCAGTTGGTGTGCAATGAATCTAAAATATATGAAAGTTTAATTTTTATCATTACATTATGGAAAATAATGAACTTTATCACAATATGCTAATTTTTTTAGAAGGACCTGTATTTGTGGCAATAGCCAACAATACATTGTATGGGTCAAAATTATCAATTGTTCTTTTATACCAAAAATCATTAGGATATTAAGTAAAGATCATGTTCCATGAAGATATTTTGTAAATTTCCTACCGTAAATATATAAAATATTTATTTTTGTGAGTGAAATCGCGAACATAAGGGTGATTTTCTCAATGTTTTGATTTTTTTTCCAAATAGTTGTATCTCGGGCAAATATTGTCCTATCCTAATAAACCATACATCAATGGAAAGCTTATTTATTTAGCTTTCAAGTGATGTATAAATCTCAATTTAAAAAAATTGACCCATGTGACTGGTTTTTTGGTCCAGGGTCACATATAAAGAATATTTTTCCACTAAAGAGCTTTTTGTGGAATGGAAAGGTTCAGTGGATGTTAAAGGTTTTTCATGGAACCACAGATGCCAATGAAGAACCTTTATTTTTAAGATCAACCGTTAATGTATTGTAACCTACTGTTAATGTGCAGTGTTTACCAATATATGGTAAATGTCCATGAGCATTTTCATTAGTATGTCATTGCACAGCCAACAGGAAACCAGATTCTCCTAATTGAATTCAGGACAAGTTAATATATAGTCTGTGTCACTGCACCTCCTCTTCCCATCGCTTAACCTGGTCGTGTTCGATTATTCAACCATGACAGTATAATGAGCGCCATGAAAACCAGACTCATAAAACCAACTAAAGGCGGCTCATATCTGCTGCTCATCTGTATTTGGTTAAACACCTCCAGGAGTGTGTGAACAGTGGTGAAAAGTGTGTTTTTTTAGTATGTTGTTGCTCTTTAATAGTTCAGGAGATATAATGGAGCTCATTGCTGTCTACAGGAGAAACAATTAAGATACTACAGATATTATAGGCTATATAATTATTTGTCTTGCAGAAAAATGACAATGAGAATTATTAACAAAAGGCTTGAGATTCACTCTGTTTTATGAGTTTATTACCTCCAAAGCGACTATGGAGGTCTAATGACACCTTACAATAGTGTAGATTGAAACATCTGTTACAATGTTACTAAGTGCACGTGATGGCAGTGTGAGCGCGCCCTCTGGCGGTGCGCGTGAACTGTGCGCTGTCAGCTGACGTCAGCTGGAGTCCATCACGTGACAATTACAATCACATGAGGAACAGAAGTTGAAAACAGGAAGACATCGAACTCGTATTTTAATCTAATCAGGTAAAGCTTTATTTGTCCTCATCGCTGTTTCTACTCAAAGCATTTGTATTTGTAATTATTCATGTATAAATGACAGTGTCGTAGGCCTATCTACAGGCGAAGTAAACAGATCATGCATCAACTCATTGTCTTTTGAGTCAAAATAAAGCACTAGTTTATTAGGACTCACCATTATTCTGAAACATTTTGTATGCAAAATAATCGTGCATGTAAAATGCCGTGTTTATGTATGACATGCATCACCTGCTGTGTTTGTGAATTGTACAGTATGTGAAATGGCCGCGGCGGTGGAGAGAACAGATGATCTGGTGCGAGAGTATCTGATCTATCGAGGTTTCAACAGCACACTCAAACATCTGGACTCAGAGATCAAATCAGACAAGGAGAAAGGCTTCAGAGTGAGTCTATGTGTTTATTCACCTCCTCCTGCATGCCTGGCTTATGCGGGTGCATGCACAAGTGTAGGACAGTATCATAACAGGACAATATAATATCTCTAACAGGCTTTTAATAAACATTAAATAAGTTTTATCACATCAAAAAGGTCAAACATGAGTATGCATGCATCAAATGTACATGTGTGTAATATATGTGATAGTGTAAATGTTGGTTTTGTTGATGTGTGCTCCAGGTTGATAAAATCATCGATCAGCTCCAGCATCTGATTCAGAACTATGATCTGGCGGGTCTGAAGGAGTACTGGGCGTATCTGGACCGCAGGCTCTTCTCCAGGCTGGAGGACATCTACAGACCCACCGTCAGCAAGCTGAGGACCAGCCTCTACCGCTTCTACGTCATACACAGCGTTCAGGTGCAGCACAAGCATATTTATATATCAGAACTTTTAAGTTCTTATTCTCCTCAGAGATCACTTAGATCATCATCTCTGCTAGTATTAAATATCCCAAAATCACGTTTGAAAACAAAAGGTGATAGGTCCTTTTCAGTCTATGCTCCAAAACTTTGGAATACACTACCTTTATCGATCAGAGCTTCTCCTACTTTAAATGTTTTTAAAGCATCAATTAAAACCTACCTTTTTTCTCAAGCTTATTAAATTGAAAAATTTGCTTAAAAATGCTTTTTGCATCTATGAAATACTACCGGGTTGCAGTTCTTGTGAGGTCGCTAGGTTTAACATTTGTACTTATTATAAAGATTCTATTTATTTATTTATTTTTTAGGTCTACGTTTTTTATATGCTCTACTTAAAGGTGCTCTATGTAACTTTTAGCGGCCTCTAGTGGTGATGTTTCAGATTGCAACCAAATTTTACAAGAGCGCTCGTGCTCAAACTCATAGACAATACCGTCTATTACGCAAATATCTCGGCAAATACTAGACGGATTTGGCGAGCACCGAGCTCGTTGGGACCATCTAGTCGAGCTGAAAAGAACCATATAAGTTCCATAGTTTTTGGTGGTGTTTTCGCAGAGATATTAGCAGAAAACCATCGGGCGCGCTGCAAAATTGCGGACGCCGGTGACGTCACGATCTCAAAAGAAAATCGCTCGTATCTCTGGAACGCAAAGACCCAGAGAGCTCAAATTCGGGGGAGGAGGTCCCAGGGGAACCCTTGCCCGAATGCTAGAGTGGCGGGCTCGGGGATGCCCCCTACCGGATCGCCGTTCGCTGGGACCCCCGATTTCGAACGGCTATAACTCGGGGAGCCGGGCGAGTTGGACCTCGGGGGTGGGCTCGTTCGAAAGGCCCCGTCCAGCACTACGAACTATTAGAGTCTTGGGAACATTGATCAAAGATTGACTGAGATATAAGCCGAAAAACGTGCGCCTTTAACCGGACGTAACTCCCTGACCGTCTTCAATAGACTGTATATAAGGAGAGAGGCTCGGGAGCGCGCGTGCACGTCACATCCGTTGGATTTCGCGGTAAATCCGACCCGGAGACTTCACATGGAAATAGGAATACTGGCCTTCAGAGGTAATAGCAAAACCCGACAAGTGGATCATTTTAATGTGTGATTACATCCCCTTCACACACAGGCAATAAAAAAAGGATTCATTTTAGAAGAAAAGTTCCATAGAGCACCTTTAACTGTATGTGTACTTTTGATGTATCTGTGAAGCACTTTGGTCAACATTCGTGTTGTTAAAAGGTGCTATAGAAATAAACTTTGACCTTGACAATACACCTCAGCCCAGGAACTCAACAACTGCATCAGAAAATGTATTTTTGCATGAAAGAAAATTAAAGGGGTGGTTCAGGATTTTGAACATCGGACCTCATTTCTAAGTTAGCCTGGGTGTTATTTATCAGTGGAGACAGTTTTCAAAACATTTCATCCAGTCCTTCCAGTTGCATAGTTCGCCGGTGCTAGGCTAGCGCGAGTCAACGGTATCTGCTAGCCTGCCATTAAAAACAGTTTTACCCACTCCACAGTTCACCAAAAGCAAATACATTATAACGCCAGACTATCGATGTAAATGTCTGTTGAGAGAATAATGTTAGAAATCAAACTATTGAATTAAATTTATTAAATGTATCAGTGATGAAATAATGAATTTAATATTCATTAATATATACTTAATATAAATAATAGTAAATTAAATAATAATAATTACATAATAAAAAGCAATATTATTTCAAGGTAGTACTAAATTAATTTAATTGATGGTAATCATTATATATAAATAATTATATATATTAAATATATACTTAATATAAATAATAAAAGCTATATTATTTCAATATTTAATATATAAATATATACTTAATATTATAAAACATAATAATACCATTAAATAATATATAAATATATACTTAATATTATAAAAGATAATAATACCATTAAATAATATATGAATATATACTTAATATTATAAAAGATAATAATACCATTAAATAATATATGAATATATACTTAATATTATAAAACATAATAATACCATTAAATAATATATGAATATATACTTAATGTAATTAATAATACAAAATACATAATAAAAATGTTAAATAATAATAAATAAAACAGGTTTGTTTCGGTGTCTGTCTGTAGTTGATGTTGTGAGACTCATCCTGTGTCTGCTGTGTCTCAGTCGAGGAATCCAGAGAAGACGCAGGAGTTTTTCCAGAAGCAGGCGCTGGAGCTGCAGGCTCAGCCGGAGTGGCGGGAATGGTTCGCTCTGCCGTTCATCTCCACCCCGGAACAGAATCCCGTCTTCTCTCCGTACTTCTCCCGCCAGTGGGCCGACACTTTCCTGGTGTCTCTGCACAACTTCCTCAGCGTTCTCTTCCAGTGCATGCATATCCAAACACTGCTGTTGCCCGGCAACCCATCGCTGCTCACTGTAACATCCGCCTATTATGGGATGGGGGAATTATGATGGTCCTTCAGCTGTTTAAATAGCCTTAAAGGATTAGTTCACTTTAAAAAAAACTTTTGCTGATAATTTACTCACGCCCATGTCATCCAAGATGTCCATGTCTTTCTATCTTCAGTCGAAAAGAAATTAAGGTTTTTGATGAAAACATTCCAGGATGTTTCTCCATATAATGGACTTCAATGGGGTCCAAACGGTTCAAGGTCCAAATGAGCAGCTTCAGCTTTCAGTGCAGCTTCAAAGGGCTTTAAACGATACCAGACGATGAATAAGGGTCTTATCTAGCGAAACGATCGGTCATTTAAAAAATAAATAAAAAAGTTTAAGTTTTATAAGCACAAATGCTCGCCTTGCTATGTTCTGTGAGACCTTTTCAACGTAATTGCGTATTACGTGACGTCACGAACGGGCATCACAGAACAGAGCAAGGCGAGCATTTGTGCTTATAAAACTTCAACTTTTTTATTTATTTTTTAAATGACCGATCGTTTCGCTAGGTAAGACCCTTATGAAGCCGCACTGAAACTGTCATTTGGACCTTGAACCGTTTGGACCCCATTGAAGTCCATTATATGGAGAAAAATCCTGGAATGTTTTCATCAAAAACCTTCATTTCTTTTCGACTGAAGAAAGAAAGACATGGACATCTTGGATGACATGGGGGTGAGTAAATTATCAGCAAAAGTTTTTTAAAAAGTGAACTAATCCTTTAATGTGGCTTTGATGCTTCGAAATTACATTGTGTACACATTTTGAATGTGCATTAATCACTGATATCATGCAGATCATATGTAATCATATATAATGTTAGTGCTCCTTAACAGCTTCACCTCTGCCTGCGCTCTTGAGCTTTGACAGTGAAGTGCAGAAACTCACGGGTCTTCAGGAGGAGAACGAGCAGTACCGACAGATGGTGAGATCTTCACTGTTTACTAGTTGAGCTGGTCAGTAATGCCTGATGCAACATGGTAGAGATGCCACTTCAGTGCTTAATATTGCACTAAAATATACATGGCTCAGCTCGAACATGTGCACTTACAATGGAAGAAGGCTTTGGGATTAGTTTTACGCCAAATGTATCACAGCGTGCGACACTGTTTTGCAAAAATGTAAAAACTTGTATAAAAAAATAAGCATTAATCAAAACTTATTTAAAATTACATTGCACAAAACTGAAACATGAATTCAAAATAATGTTTTCCTTTATTTTATTGCTGTTTTGTGCTCTCTCTCTCTTTTTGTGTACACTTATGATGTTTTATCACTTGCTTTTCTAAATGTTGTATGTGTTAGAATTTTATGTAAATGAGAAGGGTAAGTAGCGTCACTATTGGTCCATTAGTTCTAGATTGACGCCTCCTCAAGCCAGTCAATTACAGAAGAGAGTTTAAAGGGACAGTTCACCTTAAAGATGAAAGTAAAGTCCTAATTTATTCACCCTGGTGTTGATCTAATGCCGTACGCCCTTTTTGGACCACAAAAGGAGAATTTTGTCCCACTCGCGCTCCTCCGTAAAAGAAACACACAAGTTGTGATAAATCAACACGCAACATGAAATACAATACCTCGAAATCCCCAAAACGCGTTAACTTCTTGTTTCAACGAACACAACGGATATATAGAAAGTACATGGATTGTATGTCATGATGTGTTTTTTTTTATCAATCTTGATTTCTCACAATTTGTGTGTTTTTCTGGGCAAGTCGAAGTAAACTGCGGTGCTAATAGAGTCTCATGAACGTGCAGTCGAGCACAGACCAACGGCCAAGAGCAGGATTTCCCTGTAGTCAATAATTGTATCCCTTAAAACTCATCTTAGATCATTTAAAATTCTTCATGCCTTAAAATATCTTGAATGTAACTCGACACCCTTGCCTCATTTAGTATACGCGGTTCTATGAATATGCAAATTAGCCCCGCCTCCACTCACTCACTCAGCTCAGAGATCCACTGGTTGACGATCACACGTTGATCTGATTGGTTACAAGGTCGTTTGTGACGTCAGAAACACCAGCGATTTCAAACCGTGTTTTTGAGACGGTCTTTGGTTCACTGCAGTTTTAAGCAGAAAATACTCGAGTCTCGACTTATGAATTACACATGGTTAGTCTTAAAGCATATTAAAAACACCACATAAACAACATTAAAAGCTTGTTTTTCACCAAACAAATTTTTTCATAAACATTTTTAAAAAATTCTCCTTTTGAGGTCCAAAAAAGAATGGAAAAACAACACCAGGGTGAGTAAACTTTCATTTTAAGGTGAACTGTCCCTTTAAAGTTTTGATTCATGCTTATTATTTTTCGATCTGTTACTTTTAGTGGCCTATTAGAAGAGCAGTAATGTTGTTAAGATGCATCTGCCTGTAATCAAACATCTCCCTTCGTTCCAGTTATTTGCTCTTCAAGGAGAATCACGGCCAAAGAAAGACGAGGTGATGGTGCATCACAAACTCCCGCCGTACGTCCAGCACATGGACCGACTCGGCGACACTGAGCTGTGAGGAGACTGTAGCACTGAAATCATCCAGTTTGTTCACGCTGGGTGTTTTTATCCAACCATTTCACATTATATCAATGTTTACAAGCATGAACTGAAAATAATGAGACTGACGAGCGTTTGACTAGTGAATAAACATTCACTTGAAACGTAACTTCCTCACAATAGTCTTGATTGTGTCTGTGATCATTTCTGTACATCACTGTGATAATACGGGGTATGTTTGAGTTGGCGAAAAAATCATGTAAAAAGAATATGAAATCAAAACCATTTTTGATACATGTGAAGCACACAGAACGGATCTGCACAAATATCAACGAGGTGTAAAGGTTTCTGTTCCTGCAAGCTCTTTGTGAAGATTAAATCTTTTTAAACTACGATTCTTGACAAAAAGCCTCTTTGTCTAAAGTTAAAAGGCATTCAAACTGGAAAAGGGAAAACTGAGGAAGGGAAGTGAGCGGGAAAATCAGGTAGTGTGAAGTGTGTGTGTTTTCAGAAACGTGAGCGATGTTTCATCTGTTTTCTCAGTGATCTCGTGTACAGTCAGAGGAACGTGAACATGACCACGCCGTCCAGAAACTTCTTCTCCACGTTCCTCCCTCAGGCCAGACGGGCTCCTGGGAAAACGGCCCCGGGGTCTTCGCCCACACAGGCCTCGCTGGGCCGGAAAGACTCTCCCGCCGGAGTGCAGGTACATCCAGCGTTATTACAACATCATTAAGATACTATTAAAGGGATAGTTCACCCAAAAAAAAAAAAAAAAAAATAGCCAATGATTTACTCACCCTCAAGTCTTCCTAGGTGTATATGACTTTCTTCTTTCAGACAAAAACTATCAGAGTTATATTAAGAAATGTCCTGGCTCTTCCAAGCTTTATAATGGCAGTGAATGGTTGTTTCTGTTTTGAAGTCCATAAAAGTGCATCTATCCATGATAAAAGTGCATCTGTCCATCATAAAAGTGCATCTATCCATCATAAAAGTGCATCTATCCATGATAAAAGTGCATCTATCCATGATAAAAGTGCATCTATCCATCATAAAAGTGCATCTATCCATCATAAAAGTGCATCTATCCATGATAAAAGTGCATCTATCCATGATAAAAGTGCATCTATCCATCATAAAAGTGCATCTATCCATCATAAAAGTGCATCTGTCCATCATAAAAGTGCATCTATCCATCATAAAAGTGCATCTATCCATGATAAAAGTGCATCTGTCCATCATAAAAGTGCATCTATCCATGATAAAAGTGCATCTGTCCATGATAAAAGGGCATCTGTCCATGATAAAAGTGCATCTATCCATGATAAAAGTGCATCTGTCCATCATAAAAGTGCATCTGTCCATGATAAAAGGGCATCTGTCCATCATAAAAGTGCATCTGTCCATCATAAAAGTGCATCTGTCCATGATAAAAGGGCATCTGTCCATCATAAAAGTGCATCTATCCATCATAAAAGTGCATCTGTCCATCATAAAAGGGCATCTGTCCATGATAAAAGTGCATCTATCCACGATAAAAGTGCATCTATCCATCATAAAAGTGCATCTGTCCATGATAAAAGGGCATCTGTCCATGATAAAAGGGCATCTGTCCATCATAAAAGTGCTTCTGTCTAGGGCTGTAGTCAAGACCACCTTTGTCGAGTCCAAGACAAGTCCAAGACCAGGACTAGTCGAATCCAAGTCAAGACCGAGTCCAGGACAGGAAAAAGGTCTTGACATTATGACATTAAATGACAATCATTTTGGGTTATTATTTGTTGATCTAAAAGCACAAACAGTGTCACAACACCCAGGATTTTTAAGTATAGACATTCCCTTTGATATCATATAATCTTAATCTAAAGAAAAAAGAATGATGACATATGGTGATAACTCATAATAGCAGTGTTAGAACTGATACAAACACCAACCCACTACTATTACCACTGCTAGGCACTAGTAGCCTACTGGGCATTTGAGCAACTAAATGACAATATAGCTTCACTCCAGTAAAATATATCTGTGGTAATTTCTTCACGTTAAACCGAACTTTTATTTTGACGGGTTTCTGAGTGTATCTGACGATGAAATGCTGAAGATAAACGTGTACTTGAGTATGTGTAGTACATGAACCTGCGGCACTCATTTGCAGAGACTCGCTGAACAATCAGATTTGATAGCAGTCTTTAATATTCACAGTCACTAGTCCATATAGCAATTTCATATTATGATCGGCAGTGAATAGACAGATCTGTTATTTCAGCTATGCGCCGGTATTGCAGTAGCAAATAGTAGAAAAGAAATCACACACGCGCAGGTCGTACTTGTGAATGACTGGCACTACAATCTGCAGTAATCTGTGGAGGTTTCTGCGGGTGCATACTACAATAATACGTTACTGGGAACATAAAAAAGACACCTGGACTCGGTCGAGACCAAAAGCCATATTTGGCAAGACCAGTGGCCGAGTCCGAAAACCAGCGAGTCCGAGACCATAGAAAAACGAGACCGGACTCGAGTACTACAGCCCTGCATCTATCCATCATAAAAGTGCATCCATCCATGATAAAAGTGCATCTATCCATGATAAAAGTGCATCTATCCATCATAAAAGTGCATCTATCCATCATAAAAGTGCATCTATCCATGATAAAAGTGCATCTGTCCATCACAAAAGTGCATCTATCCATCATAAAAGTGCATCTATCCATGATAAAAGTGCATCTATCATCATAAAAGTGCATCTATCCATGATAAAAGTGCATCTATCCATCATAAAAGTGCATCTATCCATGATAAAAGTGCATCTATCCATCATAAAAGTGCATCTATCCATGATAAAAGTGCATCTATCCATGATAAAAGTGCATCTATCCATCATAAAAGTGCATCTATCCATCATAAAAGTGCATCTATCCATCATAAAAGTGCATCTATCCATCATAAAAGTGCATCTATCCATGATAAAAGTGCATCTGTCCATCATAAGTGCATCTGTCCATCATAAAAGTGCATCTATCCATGATAAAAGTGCATCTGTTCATCATAAGTGCATCTGTCCATCATAAGTGCATCTGTCCATCCTAAAAGTGCATCTAAAGCATAAAGCTTGGAAGAGCCAGGACATTTTTTAATATAACTCTGATAGTTTTCGTCTGAAAGAAGAAAGTCATATACACCTAGGAAGACTTGAGGGTGAATGTATTGCAAATGTATTGCCCATTGTTAGTTTAAGTTAGTTAATGCATTAACTAATGGGACCTTATTGTATAAGTGTTACAAACGTTGCTTTATCAACTTGATGTCTTTCTGCTAATCTGAAGGTCTTTCTCTCTGTGATTCTCAGTCTGTGAAAGCGAAAGACCCGCCCGGCGCGAAGGACTTGAAGACGGCCACTGTTTCCGCGGTGACGGTGGATTTGGCCACGGGTCATCCCCGAACGAGAAGAGTGCATGACCACGAGAAAGAGAGAAAAGAGCTGCTGTCCAAACCCTCAGCGCAGGTCCGAGAAACGAAGCCCTCTCTGCTCATGTTCGGTGTTTTCTGCGGTTTGCTCCTCGCGTGGCGGCGGCACTACAGTAGCCAAACACTCATCCAAGGGATTCGGTCCGGGACGTACTTTTCCCATTCGCTTTCTCCGTGGGGATTTTAAAAGTTCCATGAACCGAACCAACCAGAAGAATCACATTAACTTTATAATATAAAGATTTCTGATAACACTTTACAATACGATTCCATTTGTTAACATTAGTTTAACATTAACTAAGATTAATGTTAAAGGTGCAGTGTGTAGATTTTAGCGGCATCTAGTGGTTCGGTAGGATCTGCGGCTTCTCTTTCAAGGTAGTGACGAAACGCGCGCTGTGTGTTCGCTGTCGGCTACGGTAGAAACATGACGTCACAATAGGTCGACCGTCATAGAAGGGGGTGCCCGCGGTTATGTAGATATAAATGTCTCATTCAAAGGTAATAAAAACATAACGGTTCATTGAGTAAGCTCTTTATACACCACTGAACACATAGTTATGGATCTTATATTGCATTTCTGTCAATTGATCCTCAGAAATATTACACATTGCACCTTTAAAGTATTTTTCATTCTGAAAACATGTTAACTAATGTTAAACCCATCCTGGGTTTGCTATTATTTCAATTTGGATATTAAATTAAGTTAAAATCATACTGACTACATCATGCATTTTTCCGTGTGTATTTTTGATTTCCACAGAGTTCGGAGAAGAAAAACGATTCGGATCCAGACACTCAAACCGAAGCTCTTCCTGATCAAACGGACTCCACCAATCAGACGCGAGTCTGTGAAGTGGGCGGAGCTGGAGCGGAGCAGCCCTTTATTAAGCTGAGTCAGGAAGAGTATGGAGAACATCACTCATCCATCATGCACTGCAGGTGTGTGTGGCCAGGAGACATCAAATGGGTCGCATTATGGTTTATTAGTAATGTTGCCGTTTGAGCATGAAAAATCTCTCCAAAGTTATTCTCTATATCAGTGTCACTGTTTCTGAACTCCCTGAAACGAGTTTCTTCCGGGAACGAACACGTCACAATATTCCTCATTATAATAATTCATGCGCAGAATAAAGGGGCGGGGCCTGGTTGAGTTAGTTAGTAGTGTGTTAAACTGGTGGTTATGGTAAGGGGCGGGACATTTCCCAAACACACTCGAAGCGCTCGACCAATCACAGCACACTGATCCAGCCGACCAATCAGAGCACAGTGTGCTTTTCAGAAGGAGGGGCTTCATAGAGACAGGAAGTAAACAGAGCGTTACTGCCAGACTGGGAAGAGAGGAGCCGCAACAATGGAGAATATGAGGAAAATAATCAACATTCAAGCTGGAAAACCTGTTCTAGTAGAGACTAAAACACAATCAAGACTTTGGAAACGGTCTCCTTTTAAAAACAGTCATAATTTCCTGTCTAATAATCATCATCTTCCTCTGACACTTATTATATTACACTTGGCTGTAGGATTGCTGTATGTAAATGAGCTCTGTTGTGATTGGCTAATCTCTGCATACGGTTTCGAACTCTGAATTGGTGCTGATATGTTAATGAGCTTATGGGCGTTTCTGTGTTTTAGTTTCACTATGTGAGCTTTTATCAGCATCAGTTGTGTGTTTGTGTTTTAGGGTGGACTGCTCGGGCAGAAAAGTGGCCAGTCTGGATGTGGACGGGGTGGTGAAGGTTTGGGCCTTCAATCCCATCATGCAAACCAAAGCCACTATCATGTCCAAGTCTCCGCTTCTCTCTCTGGAGTGGGCGGCCAAACCTGACCGACTGGTAAATAACATCACGGTTCATGAATATACCCAGAGAAATAGATTCAGATGGCATATACATGAACAGTATTTGGTTGGTTTGATTGGTTTATGTGGTGTTTTACTCTCGCAGCTGTTGCTCGGCAGTGGCGTCGGCACGGTCAAGCTTTACGACACCGACGCCAAGAAGAGTTTGTACGAGATGTCAATAGACACGGTCCACCCGCGGTGAGTCCTCACAGATCACTAGTGTTGGGCTTTGACACAAATTTCAAAGTAAATCAATCTCTCTCAACTAATGCGGTGAACCCTGTCAGTACATTACTAAAGGTTGAAATTAACAGCTGATTTGTGTACAATCATTTAAATTGCACATATCTACGGTGGCCGTGAACTTTTGTAGTGCGTTTCTGTATGTGGTTGTTGTGAGTATTTGGAGCACACGTGTGTTGTGAAACTGATGAAGATGTTTTCTTAACCCCTTAAGTGTCACCGGCCCACCGGTGGGCCCAAATCCATTATATTTTTAAAACAGTAATATCCTATACTAAACCTAAACTAATCTTGACAAACTATATATCATTTGAAAGCTTACAATCTCTAGTTTCCATATTTGATGATTGATTTTCAAAATAAATTACAGAGGAGCCGTAATTTATCAATTTGCAACAAGAATATTTTCATACTGCTAAGGCGTGTTTAGACCTTTATTTTGAAATAGTGATGAACATGAAAAAACATGAAAGAAGGATCGAAACCTCAGTTTGTTTTCATGCCAAGAGTTCAAAAGATAGCATCCATTCAATTATTTTAGAAAAAAAAGGTCTGAATTTGTTTTTAAATATAAAGAAAAAAATGATAGATTCACCATTTGTGGCAGGAAGCTATAACGTACATGCGTGTTCTTTTTGCGTTTCTTAGAGGTTGAATTCATATCAAAATCTGCCAAACTTCTCGAATTACTTCTGAATAGGATGTCTACTTCATAAATTGTATGAAAATTGGGAAAATAATGGTTCAAATCACTCAAAACACATATGGAAATGGAGGCGCCCTTATATGGGCAGTAATGGAGTCTGGTTGTCATCTAGTGAAAAAGTTTGGTACTGCGCCCAAACAAAATCTTACTGAAAGCTCATTTTTTGAGATATCAACCTAAAATTTGAAACACAACTTGTTCAGATTTTCGGCTTTGATTTTTTTGCAGTTTTAGAGTCGCCAAGGTTTTGAAAATATATATTTTATATAAAATATGAATAATTAAATTTTTTACATTGTACATTTCCATAAACTCAAACTTCTATAACTTTTTTTCTGTTTCACTTTCCTAATTTATTTCACTTCTACAAAAATCTGCCAAATGTCTTCTTTAAAACAAGACCAATCTTACATCTATATTCCAAAGCATTCTTAAATTACAACCATTTAAGTTCGAAATGTGCATTTTCATGTATATTCAAAAAAAGGGGGGTGACACTTAATTGCGGGTGTTTTTCTATTTGCTTGTGTTTTCTTAATTTACCGTGCGTTGAGCTCTCTCAGCCACTGTACATATGGCTGTTTAAATAAAATAACTTTTTAATAATAACTTATGTTATTACTCCAGTTTGTTTTTTAAAACATTTTAAATGGTGGCTGTCATAACGTACTTGACGGATGTTATTCAAACATACATTAATATTGGATAGGGATGCCACCATATCGGTATCGGCCGATATATGTTCATTTTTAATATTATCGGGCCGATAAGAAAATTTGGCCGATATGTTTAAGCCGATAAATTATGTATTGTTTCCTTTAGTTGAGACACTTCAGATGTGCACTGTTCAACATGATGGTTTTAAATTGCTTGAAATATGATTGGAATCACTTCAAAAAAGGAAAATACAATTGAGTGCAACATGTGCAGGCTACATAAAATTATAATGAGAACATGATTATAATTGTGTGCTTGAGACGTGGATTTTAATAGTGAGACTTTTGTTTTTGTAATCAGGCTCTCAAAAATTATATACAATTTGGATTTAGATTTATCGGCCAATATATATCGGTTATCGGCTTTTAAATATAAAGGATTGGTTATCGTATCGGGCAAAATTTTGTTATCGGTGCATCCCTAATATTGAAGAACAGGTTAAGTAAAAATATAATAAATATGCAATATAGTGCATATATTGATCAAAATGCTGCTCTCTAGAGTTATTTTTCTAGCTAACGAATGAGTTTATGGTATTTGAATGTCTTTCATGTTGTTCATAAGCTGTTTTATTGACGTATCTCCGTGGTTGAAACACTGATTGATCGATTACATGAGACATGATTCATTTCAATCAGTTGCTCTGTTTCTTTAAACATTCCTTCTGATGTTAATTCATGTTTATTTGATGCTACAACTAGTAGTAAGGCAGATGAGATGATCGGTTCAGGTGCCGCTTGAACTGAGACTAAACCAAATTTTTGCTTGATTTTTATTATAGGATTGACAGAATTTGAAAGCTGAGACTTTCTTATATATCAAAAGTATCAAAGCTCATTACATGTCATTGGATTGGAGGCATAAACAAATAATGTTTAGTTTAGTTAACTGAAAACAGCCTAGACTAAAAGATCAAATCTTGGGATTTAAGAATCGATATCGGTTTGATATTTTCAACCCAGCCCTACAGATTACCCATAATGCACCAATATATAAATCTCAATTTCTACATGCATCTTATTGATAAGCCATTGTTGCATACTCTTTCACATACCCTTTTTCTAAAGTAGTCCACTCAGACCGTATTCGTGTGTGTTCAGGATCCTGTCGCTGGCCTGCAGTCCCAGCGGCACGTCGTTCGTTTGCTCCGCGGCGGCTCAAGCTGCCAATTCTGCAGTCGCGACGGAGAGCGACACACGAGGATCCGGTCCCGTATCCGGACATCTGCTGCTGTGGGACACCAAAACGGTCAAGCAGCAGGTACTGACGCCAAACGTCACCAACACAGAAATGTAACGACTGCACACTGGCGTACTGACGTTTATCTGGTTGTTATTGTGTTCAGCTGCAGTTTTCGCTGGAGCCGGGACCGGTCGCCATAAACTGCACGGCGTTTAACCACAACGGAAACCTGCTGGTGACCGGAGCGGCGGACGGGATCATACGACTGTTCGGTAGTGCTTTATTTTCCAATCAGCTACACAGTAATAAACAGGAAAATAACAGTGTCGATGTTGCAAAATTCATCAATTGTGAAACAAATTCAATCTCAACTATAATGCTGCATTCACACCGGACGTGAATAGCGCGTCAAATTTGCGCCTGCCGCGTCTAGTTATACGCTTGACCACTTTGTGTTAATTCGCGTGTCAATGGCGAAATTGACGCGCGTAAAAAAAAAAAAGTTTGAAGTGAAATTTACGCGCGTCAGAGGCGAAATCCGGAGGCGAAAGTTTCGAAACCCCTTGGCGGCCATCTTTTTAGATGTTTATCGAGCATTAGCATTAGCATTAATCGAGAGAGTCACCGCTCGTATATGCTCTGGAGAGCAGAAACAGCTGCGTAGGGGACATCGTCGCTGTACTCGGGTCCACCAGACCCTCCGGAGGGTTTCAGGAGTTTCCCCATTTGCTCCAGGAGCTAGGTTTGGTGGACCTAACGGTGAGGACGTATAAGGCCTCGGCCTCGAGTGGTCTATGCCTGTCGAGCCCGCGCTCTACAGCCCAGCGCGAGGTTCACCCTCGCCCGCACACACCTAATCTGTCATTTATTTTTGTTTTGATAATAAATGGAGCCAGCCTCCAAAAGTGAAACCTGTCCTGTGATTTAAAAAAAAGTTTTTATACACTAAATTCTGTTTGTTGTCTTTACATTAGAATAATAATGTTTCATATAATCTAGAATAGATATGGAATAAATAGCATTCAATACAAAATGAGTATCTCTCTTTTATTGAAATCAAGTTTTTATGTGAAAGATTTGCTTTGCACACCAAGCATTTTAGTCATATTACAAAATAATTTATTGAGGCCAAACATAAAATAACATTATAAACTGTCACTTCACCACGTGACAGCAGCAAGCAGGCTCCTGATTGGTTAACGCGGCGCGAATTGACGCAGAAGTTCAGATTTTTCAATTCGGGCGGCAGACGCGAATTCGCGTCAAACGCGAGAATGCACAAAAAGCACCATTCGCGCATTTTGTGCGCGTTACGCGCCAGACGCTCAATTTGCGCGAATTTGACGCGCGAATGAGGCGTATTCGCGTCTACCGCGCCGCAGGAATTTTTTACTCGCGTAACCCGTCTTTGCATTGACTTAACATTGAAATAACTCGCGCCTGACGCGCTATTCGCGTCCGGTGTGAACGCAGCATAAGGCTGCTCTACATTATTTAGTTCAATTCAGTTTAGTTCAATAACTTTGTCGATGTTGCAAAGTTAGTGATACTTTAGTCAGTCCTGGTGCCATTAAATCGATAATATTGCTGAATATCAATTGTCTTCTAAACTCCAAGTGTCAGGTTTGTTATGTTTGTATATCATTGATTCCCTGTGTTCAGTTCCTGCTTCAATTGTTTCCCATTTCCCGCTTCTTTTCTGTTTCCTAGGTTTATGCACTAGTTTGTTGTCATGGTTCTGATTGATTTGCGCACCTGCTTCTTGTTCAGTTGGTTATCCCCAGTGTATTTAAGCCCTCTGTTCCCTGTCCAGTATTGTCTTTGCCTTTTTGTGCAAAGCTGTTGCGTTTTTGCCCTTTGGCTGCAATGACTCCGCCTCTTCTGCTACTCATCTTCCTTCCTCGCCTGCATCTTGACACCAAATGGCTCTCATTTAATTCACTTGTTGAAATGTTTCTCTGCAGACATGCAGCGCTACGAGAGCGCGTTGAGCTGGAAGGCTCATGATGGGGAAGTGTACAGCGTGGAGTTCAGCTACGACGAGAACACGGTCTTCAGTATCGGAGAGGACGGGAAGGTGATGGGAACCTGTGTTTATACTTCATGAATGTCGTTAACACTGATGATGACTTTGAGCCACACACACACTGACGTTTTAATGCAGGGTTTCCCAAACAGAGGTTTGTAAGTTAATTAAAAGCTAGTAATTATATTGAATGTCAAATTAAAATAAATTAATGGGGCTGCACGAATATAGCTTACCAATTACCAATTTTAACAAACAACTATTGGCCGATTCCGATATTCGTCACTTGAACACTTATTTGTACTGTCATAAAAAAAAAAAAAACTGTTTTAATCATGTTTTAAATTAGCAAAGTTAAAAAATGCATGAATTTAAGGTATATTAGCAAGTTTGTTGCTGCAATCTAATAATTTTCATTGAACATGGATTGGATTCATTTAACATTCAGGTTATTTTTGCTATCAAATATTTCTGATTAACGTTACCTCATATTTTACATTATTATAGAACTTTTCATATTCCCTTAATAAATAGAAAGACATAATACAACACACAAAGTTAATTAAGAAACGATTGGTTTGCTATACTGGCTTTTTTCATGCTATATCAGCGATCGGTGATATAAAACGGCGACCGATACATCAGTGCATCTCTATTTAAAATCTCAGGGGAACTTAAAATAAAAAATTTCATGAACCCGTTGTGAAATCTAAATAATGTTTAGCCTTCACATGATAGGATTATGCCTATGAAAAATCAACAAACAATGATAAATGTGACCGCACCTTTAGAATTTGATTCATTTCAGTGAATCAGTTCAAAGCTCCGATTCAACAATTTATTAATTTCTGTTTAGACGCCAACAATTAAAACTTGCTCATGTTCATCTGGGATGGTTGTATGTAAACATCATGTTGTGTTTGTTGTCAGTTTGTTCAGTGGAATATCCACCGCTGTGGCGTGAAGCAGTCGGAGTACTCGCTATCCCAGGATGCCGTGGGGCCGTTTGTGCTGTCGGGTTACAGCGGATATAAACAGGTTCAGGTTCCACACGGTCGTCTCTTCGCTTTCGACTCTGAGGGGCAACACGTTCTCACCTGCGCCAGTAACGGAGGAAACATCTACCGGGTAAACACACACTCACCAACCGCTCTTAGATGAGCTCCGTTCATTGAGGAATTGGTTCCGTTTCGTTACCTGTATCTTTTTTTATTTTTTATTCAATAAGAAACAAAAATTTACAGACCAAAATCTACAGAAACTCTACATGCTTATACATTCATCCTCACATTCATACCCCAAAACATACACGAGAAAAGAAAAGAAAAAAAAAACTTTTTTTTTTTAACACTTTACAAAATATATTACAACAGAAGAATAAATATGATATGAAAAAGATAGGAAAAACTACACGATTTCATATAGTTATAAAACACATATAATATTATTCCACTTTTTATTATATTCATCCAATTTATTTTTGCTTTCTGCTATTATCTTTTCTAAAAGAAGATGAGATCTTATAACATTCTTAAAGTGACCTAAACACAAGCTTGATGATGTTTTTGTTTTAAAAATAAACATTTTCCCTATTAATAAAATGGTATTTAACACAAGGAAACTTCCTGTAAAATGACCAAATACAATAGTTTGTGGTGTTATGATCGTTACCTGTATCTTTTTAGCCGTTTCTGTCATTATCAATTAGGGCTGGTCATTTTTTCAATAGGGCTTGGGTGCCGCGTTGCATTCTGGGACATGCCCGCTATGTTGACAGCTTCGCGAATGTAAAGATACAGCAAGTCGAACGAGGAGAAGCAGCAGAGTTGGGAGAAAGAAAAGAAAAAAAGATGTTATATAGGGAAGCCAGGGACCGGTATGTGGACAAAATCGGCACTTTTAACGGTTTGGATCCATGTGAAATATCCAACAAACAGTGGGAGCACAGTAACTTAATCCGAACAAAGGTAAACTGCGCTCCAACTAGCTGCTAGTTTAGTAACAGTTAGTGCTAACAAACATTCACACATGTAACGTACTTTTAACTATGTGTTTCAAAAGTGTAGTTACTGTAGTAGCTGTTTTAAGCAAAACTTAAGTTAGTAAGCAAAACGATGCTTAGGGCAAGGGGATAGCAACAGGACAACAGTACAGAGACTGACAGGTCCGATGGAAGGGCTAATGTTAATGTTACGAGAGTATTAAAATATGGGATATTTTAGAGGAAAATACTAAAACGGGAAGACAGCGGGAAAAGAGCTCAAATACATGAGAAACCCGGAAAAAACGGGAGGGTTGACAGCTAACGTTACTAACTACAGTTTTGAAACACATAGTTAAAAGTACATGTGTGAATGATTGTTAGCACTAACGGTTACTAAACTAGCAGCTAGGTGGAGCGCATCTTAAAGTTACCTTTGTCCGGATTACTATGTTCCCACTGTTTGCCGACTCTTTGTTGGAAATTTCACATGGATCCAAACCGTTAAAAGTGCCGATTTTGTCCACATACCGGTCCCTGGCTTCCCTATTTAACGTATCCCGGTAAATTCCACATCCTTTTAGGAATTTTAACATCTTTTTTTCTTTTCTTTCACCCAACTCTGCTGCTTCTCCTCGTTCGACTTGCTGTATGTTTACATTCGCGAAGCTGTCAACATGGCGGCCACGCCAAGTAATGACGTCATGACGCCCAAGCACTATTAAAGGGGCATTATGCAGAAATCCCGTTTTTGTCAAACAGCGACCCCTAGAGTTACTGTGGAGTACTTGAATTTAATGTTACTGTCGTAAATACCACTCACTCAGAGCTTGACATGCCCTGTTACATAGTATACAATAGTACATTGTGTTTAATTTGTCGTTTAATGAGATATAATATATGTTGTTAGTGGTGAGAATTTTCACGTGATTAAATACATAGATCCGACAATTTTAATGGTCCAGAGGCAGAACTTTTGCCAAGTGTGTCAGAGGTTCTGGGTTCTAATCAGTAGTAGTATAGTTTATTTTCCTCATCAAAACCGATTGTTTATTAGTGGTTGTATTTCAAGCAGGGACATGTTTTTTGTGCATTAGATTTTGCGATTTCACCATTACAAAATATAGAGAGTCTCTCAGTCCCCGCAACGGATTCAGGCGCGCGTCAGAACAGAACACTGTAACTTATCTGCACCACTGATCGCAGAGGCAACGAGCACTTTGGTCACTTGATTTCAAAACTAACACATTTCAGATCGCCTCTTATTTAACAAACGAACGAAATGAATGCTCTACTAGAGTTACCTGGAGATGTTTTATTTGTTTGTAATGGTAACGTTACATCCGTGCCGCGAGAAGTTTCAATGGGGACATAACACACCCGCAAATTATGCCTATGCTCGTGTCCGACTCCTCGCTCGGTCAGTCTGCCGTTTCCTCTTTCTCTGTTCCTCCGACAATGCTTTCCTAGCTTTCTGCATCTTATATGCCGGCTCAGCCATGACGATAGTGTGACAAACTCCATCCATCTATACCTTGTTCCTGTGTGTATGTGTGCAGTTGCCGTAAAGGAATATGTTACATCGCGAGAGCTGATATCACGCGATACTTCCTGACGCGGCCCGCCGCACCGAAGTTGCAAGTGAGATTTTTTCGCTCACAGGCACCAGGGGGGGTCGAGACGCCCACCATTCAACCCGAAAGAAGTTATATAACCATTTCAATAACTCTGAAGCTGTTCAGTTAAGCTAAAAAAGCTGCATAGTGTCCCTTTAATAGTTTTTTTTAAACATGGTCGATTTGATGTTGATTCCCAAAAGCCAAGTTTCCCGCTTGTAATTATGACTTTGTGGTGCCGTTCACGTGAGTCCAACTCAACTAAATACGATCTTTCTGACATGACTTGGACGCACCATTAAATCTGATTAACTTGAATCTTATTACTTCTCCATCTCCACTAGATGACACCCTCTTATTTACCATGTGCGATTCAGTGCTGAAAGGGGTTAGTTCAACCAGAAATGACAATTAGGAGTAATTATGTCATTAATTTCTGTCGTTCCAAACCTGTAAGATCTTAGGAACACAAATTAAGATATTTTAATGAAATCTGAGAGCTTTACAGCTAATGTTTTAAGATTTTATTAAAATAGTAAAGTAAAATAACCGGATCCTTTTTGAACAAGGCATGTGACTGCTCAGGCTATCATTTCCCATTAAAATCAGTTTGAAATAGAGAGGTGGGTTGTTTTAATGAATGTGTACCTGAAATAAAAAGAGTTTAATATACACTTCTGTGGCTCTTAATGTCTTTGGATTAATTCACCATTTGTAAACTGATGTATAGTATGAATAGTATTTGAATTGAATCTATATCCATTGAATCTGATCGAATCGACACATCTGTACCGAATCAGTAGCATTGATATAGTATTATTTTACCTTCCTTGTAAAATAAAAAAATTATAGTTTTTATTCATATTTTGAATTTTTGTTTAATTCGTTTTCATCTTAATTTGAAAGTTTTAGTAATTAAATCTAGTAAATCGAACCTAATAGGCCTGTCTTCTCTCCTCTCGTCTAGTTAAGCAAGGCGGACGTGGGTCTCGAAAGCGTCTTGTCTCTCGGTGGTCATAAAGCGCCCGTCGTGACGGTGGATTGGTGCTCAGCGATGGACTGTGGCACGTGCCTCACCGCGTCTATGGACGGCAAGATCAAACTCAACACGCTTCTCGCTCAGAAACCCTGAGTGCCAGTGAGGAAGATGATGATGAAGCAGAATCTGCTAAAGTCTTATGAACCAGTCAGACATGTGACCAGTAGAACATATCATGATATCAACAATGCTACGGATTCAAAGATGATGGATTTACACTTGCACAGAATGAACGTAAAACAAACCCTATAGATCCAGAGAATGATGATGTGTTTTTCACAAAGCATTTATGTTTCTGGGTGAGTTAGAGATGTCTTTTGAGCATATGCGGAGAAATGTTACGTTAGAAAGAACAAACAAATATGATTCAGTCAGGTCAGTTTAGAAAGGGCATTAGCTTCACATTAATGTTTCTGTTCTTCTAAAAGATGCTGTTTATTTCTTACTGTTGGAACCTTAAAATGCAACTTTACCAAGTAATAAAGTATTTGAATAATGTTCAACCATTTTTTTGCATCTGTATCCTGTTGTACATTCAAATAAATATGATCAATTAACAAAATCCTGTATGTCATTTAAGGTGTGGTTTTGAGGAGCTCGGTTGAATTACAAATACAAAGAAAAACAAAGGAGTATTTGTATAAATGAGTCTGAAATATTTGTACAGGTCAGTGGATATCCCAGCATGTATGTGTCAAAATGCATGGGATACACCTTAAAATATGTTTAAAAGTTAAACTGGCAAAGAGTGTAAATTTTTCACTGGTGCTTCTTAAAAGAAAAGTTCACAATGTCACACTGAGTAAAACTGAAAACATTCATCCACAATCATCTTTAATACTGCTCACTGATATTAAAACATGTTATCAAACTCATTGAACATTGAGACTCATTAAAATCTACAATAGAGCCACGACACCAAGCTGTTATTAATTGGAAGCTGCCTATAGATTATCATAAATGTGTACTATATTGGATTGCGTTACTAACTAGGGCTGTCACGATTCTTTAATCAAATTAGAGAACTCGATTTAAAAATATATATTTATAACATTCATCTGGGAACCCAATGCGCCATTTCATCAGATTTGAAACGCAAATAATTTATAAACCTACGCTAACACAGGAGAATACATCAATTTGTTTCTAAATATGCAAAATGCTCTACATGATTTTAAAATAAAAGTTTAAACCCTCGCACTGAGTTTGCATGTTTTGATGTCCACATGTTCTTGTTCAAGAAATTACAGTAGCTGTATCATTTCTATCTTAAAGTAGGCCTAGTGACCAAATATTAAAGATTAAGTAAACATTTGAATAAAATGTTGTTTGGCCAAAATTAAACAAGGATTTGATTTGAACAAGGATGTTGTTAAAGTGTAACAACATCAAGCCGTTGGCGCCCTCTGCGGGCTTTTATTATAATACGTAGGCCAATGGACATAAGTTCGTTGATTGTTTATATAATATGTATAACAGTCTTGTTCTATAAAACCATATAATTTCTTGCTTTTTATACTTTATTTGAACCAAAATTATTGCCTCATTGTTATTATATATTTATTTTAAATAATTCTAAAGGCTATTTTTTGCTTAGGTCTATTTTTATTACCACAAAAACATCTGATTACTTGATTAATCGTCAAAATAATCGGCCGATTTCTGGATTACCTAAACAATCGTTAGTGACATTTCTAATACTAAAAACTATTTTTGTCATGTAATTTGGAATCAGTAATCGACTAATATACCAGTGTCTATCTTGATGAGTGAGTCATTGATTCGATCGATTCGTTCAAAACGGCTGATTCATTCAAGAACGAAGCAAGCAAGTATGAATGGGACAGTTAGGCTCGGGAGGACTGGACGGGACCAGCAGAGAAGGCTCGGGAGGACTGGACGGGACCAGCGGAGAAGGCTCGGGAGGACTGGACGGGACCAGCGGAGAAGGCTCGGGAGGACTGGACGGGACCAGCGGAGAAGGCTCTGGCTCGGCAGGCGTGCAGGGAAGCTCAGGCTCGGCAGGCGTGCAGGGAAGCTCAGGCTCGGCAGGGCTGCAGGGAAGCTCAGGCTCGGCAGGGCTGCAGGGAAGCTCAGGCTCGGCAGGCGTGCAGGGAAGCTCTGGCTCGGCAGGCGTGCAGGGAAGCTCAGGCTCGGCAGGGCTGCAGGGAAGCTCAGGCTCGGCAGGGCTGCAGGGAAGCTCAGGCTCGGCAGGGCTGCAGGGAAGCTCAGGCTCGGCAGGGCTGCAGGGAAGCTCAGGCTCGGCAGGGCTGCAGGGAAGCTCAGGCTCGGCAGGGCTGCAGGGAAGCTCAGGCTCGGCAGGGCTGCAGGGAAGCTCAGGCTCGGCAGGGCTGGACGTGACCAGCTGTGAAGGCTCGGCTGGGCTGGACGGAACCAGCGGTGCGGACTTGGCTGGGCTGGACGGAACCAGCGATGAGGGCTTGGCTGGGCTGGACGGAACCAGCGGTGCGGACACGGCGTGCCATGGGAGAAAGCTCTCCAGACATCTGGAGAGTGCCTCTCTCCAGTCCAGACCAGAGAGATCTGGAAGTTCCCTTGGGTCGACCACCTTGGCCCCTCGCCGGTAACACGCCTTGATTATCTCATCGCCCAGCGAGCAGGAGGCAGCGAGTGGAACAAAGCCCCAGGTAAAGTGGAACAGATCACGGCTATCCAGCGCCAAAGCCGTGATCTGTCCCGCGAGCTCCCAGATCTCCATCTTCCTCTTCTTTTTTTTTCCTTTTCCTTTTTGGTCGGTTCTTCTGTTACGGGTGTGGTGCAGGTTGAAGGAGAGGCAGCAGTCAGCAGATCAACTTCAATACTCTTTACTAATATAACTAAAACAGGAATCCAGGAAACATAACCACACCAAATACAAACGTACCATACACAAACGAGAATCGACCAGGAGTGAGGGAGAACACAGGGTTTACATGACAGAGAACAGATTAGGGAAACAAGGCACAGCTGGGGCAAATGAACTAGACACAGGTGAATAAACTAAACACTAACTTGGAGCGGGAAACTGGAAACAGGACTGAACCAAATACACAAAGAACGGGGGAAACACAGGACATACATGTAACACTAAAGGTGGAAAGTGTAATATCAATTTATGACAGAACCCTAACCCCAAATTCATAATTAACAATTAATCAAATATCCTATTTGATGATCTGTTTCATAAGTTACAGAGATAAGTTGCGTTCTGTCAGTGTTGTAAATTGTACAAAACACCCAAATTACATCTGAACTTGATTATTGTTACAGATGATAATTTGTAAAATGAAAACGTAAAACTAAACTAACAAAAAGACCATTTATGATTAAACAAACCACACCTTATTTAATAAATTTCAGCTGAAGTTTGACTTGAATCATTTAAAACTCCTAGTAATGATTTAAATATGAAACACAAGTATAATGTCTGAACTCAACATTGCAGTGTAACATTGATTGATGACATTCCAACAGATTTTCTTTTCTTCATTTTTCATTATGTTCACTTGTTCATTTTACTTTTTTGCCCGAAGGGCATACTCAAAGGCTAGACGTAAACCTTCCGTTTGAGATGTGGTATTAGAGTTTAATCGATTAGCGTAAAAGGGAGGGACCAGCATCTCATTTGCTGAGAGAGGGACTTCGAATATAGCCGGTCTCTGGAAGCCTCCTCTATTCATTTTTCTGCTGTCCCCTCCACCTTTTGGAAAACGACAATCTAGATTATATTCATCATCTGAATTATCAGAAACCTTCATCGACATGAAACGAGATCCGGGATGAGAAAGATTAATGTTGAAGTCTGAAGCTGAAGAGAGAGAACAGAAACTCATAGATACTCACATTGCTGCGTTCTGTCACTCTCACTTTTACCAACATTGTCCTGCATCTTCTGTAAGACACTGAGCTTCAGGTTGGTCAGGTGATCTGTGAAAGTGATCGGCACACTTGGACTGGGGTCTGGATCTGGAAGATATTGGGCTCTGAAACAACATTCAAGAGTCAGAGATGCTGATGGTTTGAGTTCAGAAGCACAGAGAGAAACAAATACAAACCTTTGCAATGTGGCCCCTAAGTTCTGTAAAGAAAAAAAGAAAGAAATGCAAATTATTCAGCAAAACTGAATTTGCCTTAAATCTCTGAAATTGACATTAATATAACGGGAGAGTAATGTACATTCATTGACACCCGAACTGAAACATCTTCAGCGGCAGCCCTCATCCACATTTTGGGGTTTCTGATTGTGAGAGATGGAATCTGCTTTGTCTCTCTTGAACTGGGGTCTGAAGCTGGAAGGCTAAACTGGGCTCTGAAACAACATTCAAGAGTCAGAGATGCAGATCAAAGAAAAAAAGATAGAACTCTAGGGTTCTTGACTCAATTTTAAGAACCCTTTATGTCAAAAAGTTACTCTGATGTTTAATTGGTTATTTAATTTTTTAGTGATAAAGTTTACAAGCTGTTAAATTCATAAAAATGTAAATACTTGAATGAATGAATGAATGAATGAATGAATGAATGAATGAATGGAGTTAATTCAAACTAAATCCATAAAATTATGGGAACATATACAAGGTTCTATAAATGAAGCGTCTGACGGAACCCTTTAGGATTCCATACAGAACCTTTTCTTCTAAGAGTGATGATTTGGAATCAATCGCAATACATCATCCTTTCGTGAAATCATGGAACATACTCTACCTTGTCTGTGGACATCGTTCATTCTAAAGCCGGTGGATAAACAGCGAGTGTGCATGCGGCGCTAGGCTAAATTATTTACGACAGCGGTAATGGACAATTACGTTTCCAACCAGTAGGGCGACCGAGGAGGAAAAGTTCCTTGGTGTTGCTTTAAGATTCCATACAGAACCTTTTCTTCTAAGAGATGATTGGAGTTCAGAAACACAGAGACAAACAAACACAAACCTTTGCAATGTGGCCTTAAAGTTCTGTAAAGAAAAATTAAAGAAATTCAGCAAAACTGAATTTGATTTTAATCTCTGAAATTGACATTCACATAATTGGAGAATAATGAAGATGAATTGACACCTGCAGGAATGAAGCATCTTCAGCCTTCATCTGCTCCTCGATGTCTCTGATTGTGATTGTGAGAGATGAAATCTGTTTGCTCGTCTCTTCAATCTTCTCCTTCATCCTCTGACTCCTCTTCTCCTCTTCCTCTCTCAGCGCTGTTATTCTGGCCGCTTCTTCATCATGTAGAAACTGGTGAAATTCCTCAAACTCTTCTTTAATCTGCTTCTCTGTGTGTTCTGCAGCAATCTAAGATTAAAGACATTTTTACACAAATATATTATGCCCAAATTAGATAAATATCTATAAATACATTCCCAAAATAACTTGAATAAATTTCAAACCTTAATTTGTTCAGCAGTTTTATTAAAACTCTGTTTTAAATTCTCAGATGTTCTCCGTTTCTCATGTAAGGGCTTCAGTGCAGCTTTGAGTTTCTCCTGAAACAAAATCAACATAAAAATAATGTCTTACAACTCTTTTATTGAGTGATATTTAATTTTTAGGTTGTTGCCTCATTTCTTTGATGTATTTTAGATAGCATAATGGAGGTGATATTTTTGGAGGGAGAGAGTTGGGTCGAAATTATTATAAATACCTGTTACCCCCACAAATCACCATTGTTCAATGTCCTACAGACTGCAGCGACAAAAATAAAAAAATCCTTGTTTTATAACTCTGATGATACATTAATCTGAATAACGTCTCGGTTTCTCATACAGAGAAAAGAGTTGCTCTGCACAGGGGAGAGTTTGCCCTTTTTCCAGTTGACCCGAAGGTGACTGAGCACCATGGCTAGTATCAGCCAGACCTCGAGATAGTTGAGGATGCGAACACCCCACTCTCTCATGGGAGCAATGCAAAGCCCTGCATCCTTTGTAAAGACGCAGGGCGACAGGGACAGCTGAAGGGAGCACTTTGTACTAATATGCTCGACCCTTGAACGCAAAGCGCAGGAACGGAGAAATTTGCTCTTATATTGAAAATGTGGGTACAGCTGGACTCCGGGGAGCCAGCGGTGGAACAGAAACAAAAACAAAAACAGGATTCTCCTCCCGGCCCTCTTCCGGGGGAGGGAGTGGTGTGGTCACCATCTCCCAAAGAGCTCCTTCCTGGTGGGAGAAATTCTCCACCACGTCGCCGAAGAGCCCAACCTGGGAAAAGGGGGAGTAAAGGAACCGAGACTTGTCTGCCTCCCTCATATCGGCCAGGTTGAGCCAGAGATGGCGCTCGTGGACCACTAGTGTGGACATCGCCAGGCCCGGTTCTAGGCACCTAGACCTATATTCATTTTGTCTTATTTTTGTCTTATTTTTCGTGTTCGCATTTATGAGGGAAAAACAATGTTACGTGACAGTTCCCCATTACGGACGTGAGCGCACTGAAAGCGGCACTGAAAGACTGCTTCAAAACTTTCACAGAGACATCAAACATAAAGCACAAAGCCTTTCATTAAGGTGAATTTCGTTTTGTATTAATTGTATCTTAATTTTAATCAATGTTTCATCAACCAATTGCCTGGATTTAATAAATAAGAAGTAAATATAGCAGACGATAGATAATCTTGACACGGAGGCGCCGGCGCGTGAACTGGAGCTCGTCTTGTGAGTCATAAATGAACCGAGACACAGCGTATAAGGTACGCCTACTTGCCTCACACACCTAAGAAATATATCTATAGAAAGCTCGAAATGTGTACTTTTACAGAACAATTCAAAACGAAAGAAAACAGACTGTTCTCTGAAAAGAACTAGCTTTGACTAGCTTTCGTGAGGCACACTCGCAAGGTCTCTCGCTCTCTCCCTCTCTGCCATGCTCGCGCTATGCATGTTATGCGCGCAATATGTTCTGTCTCGCATGCGCGCTCTAGATTCCGGCAGATTTGAACTAATTTTCGGGCATCAGGGAGACGCTATCAATATGCGGGAGACTCCCGGGAGACTTGGGATGTCTGCAATGGCCACAGACAATTTGAGGAAGTGGTGGGGGAAGTGACGTATGCCATAAAGCAGTCGAATTTTGTAGTTCTTTTTGTGCTCGGGTTCCTACCCGAAACCCGAAGTTACATAGTGCCTGTAAAAGCGATACAGACCATGTCAGGCTATGGCAGACGTGTCATTTAACTTATTTTAAGTCGATGTACCATCACAAGTGTCTTGGAAATATATTATGAAGGTGGAAAAACTACATAGTGTTACTTTAAGTATGTTTGATTGTGTTAAAATGGAACTACTGCAATTATACTTTAGGTACACTTTAAATATCTTGCATTTAAACACTATCTTTACTAAAAGTGATATTAAAGCCACATTTTAGGTTTAATGATAAGAAATGCGCATTGTGCAATAAACAAATACTCCAAATAGAGTTTTAATTATCATATCAGTAAATCTAAAGCGATATGCCAGTAAATATTTTAATGGATTTATAGTATACTTAGTATGAAATAAATGTATATTAAATTCATTGTGGAATAGGTTTTTTTTTTCAATAGGGATGTTGTGAAAACATGAACGTAAACAAACCTGAATGACGCTGGTAAAAAATATTTATGGCTGGAAATCTTTTAAGTCACTACTAGCCATTGTCAGTTGTGGGAAAAAGTTAGTTTTAGGCCCAGTCTGTAAATAATTAATGATGTCTGATCATTTAGAAGAAGAAGGAGAAAAAAAATCAACCTCACCTTATTATCCGCAACAGCTTCATCTAGAGGACAGAATCTGTGGTTGGTGTGTTTTCTGGAGTCTCGACACACCACACACACGGGCTGTTGATCATCCAGACAGAAGAGTTTGAGCTTCTCGTTGTGATCTCTACAGACTCCAGATCCAGATTTCTCTCTTCTCTCCTGTTGAAAACTCTCACACAAGTTCTTCAAAGCCAAATTTACCGGAGGACGATCATTTGAAGATGTTCTTCGGCAAACCGGACATTCTTTAAATGTTTTATTTCCCCAAACCCTCTGAATACAGCTTGAACAAAAACTGTGGCTACACGACAGAAGAACAGGGTTTATAAAAATGTCACAGCACACCGGACAAGATAAATCCTCCTCAGCAAAAGATCTAGACGCCATTTGTCTTAGTTACTTAGAAATGAATCTCAAAGTTTTCTCTTTCAGTCAATTGTTTTAACTCCGAGC
The DNA here is from genome assembly GCF_029890125.1 of Rhinichthys klamathensis goyatoka. Classification (NCBI taxonomy): domain Eukaryota; kingdom Metazoa; phylum Chordata; class Actinopteri; order Cypriniformes; family Leuciscidae; genus Rhinichthys; species Rhinichthys klamathensis. The sequence continues at coordinate 3,525,619 of NW_026607002.1, read as the reverse complement.
AGTCGAGTTTGAGTTTTTAAAAAAACTTTCCACCCAGAGCAGGTACTCCCAAAAACATGCATCAGCAATATTAATAATCACTAGGAATAATAATCCTTACTGAATTATTCATTGGTCTATTTCAATTGAGCTACAGATTCTGTGTGAACTAACTGCAGATAAACAGGTGTGTCTGACCAAAGTCTCTTGGTTTATGACTTTCATCCTAAACAAACCTTTGAACTACGGTTGCTTTAGAGTTTATTAAAAGCTTCTATATTAACCACTATCATTAGCTTACATCTTCATAATGTATGGAAGCTTGTTTCCGCCACAAATATTTTTTGTTGTTGTTTATCCCGCAATTCTCACTTTATAACTCGCAATTGCGAGACAAAAGTCAGAATTCTGAGGTGTAAACTCGCAATCATAAGAAAAATGTCAGAATTGCGAGAAAAGTCAGAATTGCAAAATGTAAATTTGCAAAAATTGGAAAAAATTCTGAATTGCAAAATGTAGACTTGCAATTACAAGAAAAAAGTAAAAATTGCGATAAAAGTCAGAATTGAAATATATTTAAATCAGAATGCACATTCTATATGTTTGCTATTGAGATGTTTATTATTTATATATCTTTGGAACTTTACAAATAAGAATAAATAATAAAGAAATACATAGTAATGAACAAATGTGGCATTATAAAATCATTACAGATGCATTTGAAGGTAAAAGGGTCTACATGTGGATAAAAAAAAACACACAAAAAACTTTAAATGTACTTTTTTGTTGTTTTTTATTGGTAACATATAATATTAAGAATACAAGCCAAGATAAAAATAACAATATAACATGACAGAGCCCTAAACATTCATAATTAACAATGAATAAAATAGCCTATATTTGATTATTGTTTCATAAGTTACAGAGAACAATGTTGTAAATAATACAAAACACCCACATTTGATATGAGCTTAATTAAAAAAGTAAAATTTATGACAGAACCACATACCAAATTAATAAATAAGTTATTTTTAGATTTAATATAGTTGATTATACTTTTCATAACAGAGAACAATGTTGCAAATTTTTACAAAACACCCAAATTATATCTAAGTTTGATTATTGTCACAGATTAGCATAATTTATGAGATGAAGAATAAAAGCTACATTTAAAAAGAATAATTCATAACAGAACCACATAAATTATGTGTGCCTCAGTTATCTGCTGTATTTACTGTAAAATGAAGCTCCAAGACTTCAGTGTTAATAGTAGATATATTAATTAATAGTAGGTAATATTTTTGAACAGTTCATTTTGTTTCTAGAACAATTGTCTTGATACATTATAAGATAATAAACAGGTACGATTTTTTAATGGTTTCTTCTCAAATCAATATTTCATTTCCCATCATTATTTATGTGGTAAAAGTCTGTGTAATAAGTGACACAAATGTTCATTATGACTTGATGACCGCAACTTTCGTTCATGTCTATCTGGTTTAAAACCTGTTTGTTCTTTGCGTTTAATGAGCTAGTGAAATATTTCCACTCAACTGTTATTTACTGTCTGTGGCAACTGGCAAGTAGCCGAGTAATAATACAAATAGTAGGTGCTGTAAAATAATATAAACTGCTGGTACATACAAAAAAAAAAGTTCTCGGCCATTTTCAACAAACCGTTAATGATTCAAAAAGCTGATAATACAAATCGTACACTTATTTCTAACTTCTACAGTATATGCCTAATATCGTTTCTTTTTTCTTTTTCTGTGACCTTGAATAGGCCTACATTTAATTAAATTTTTTCTTTTAAAATAAACGTCAATAAATGCAGAATATAAGGTCCCATGCAGTTGTTAAAGATTATTGGAGTAGGTTTTACAAATAAATATTTTTGTATTTCTACTTCAAAACTTTGATTAATTCAGTGTGTTTGCCATTTCTTTGTAATGGATTCTGAAATAGGCCTACTAGAAATATAAGCCATTCATACATCTTTAACTTTAATGTTACATATTTTTACTTTGATTTGTTTTATTCTTAAAATAGTATTAACTGTTAGTACATAAAAAAATAGTTCTTAAACTAGCTGTTTTCAACAAACCATCACTGATTCAAAGTTGATAATAAAAAACTTAAGTCTAACTTCTATGCTTAAAGGCACAGTAATTTTGCTGCTATAAGTCGCTTATTCAAAACAAAGGCATAAAATTATGGTTTCTAAAGAAAAAGTAAAACTGGAAATCGAGGGTATTGTGCAATGACACGGGCTGTTACGCCAAAAATCTTAAATATTATGCCTTTAATATCTGTGCACAGACTTTTTCTGTGACTATGTAATTTCTAAAACTTGTAGTTTGTGGAAAAATTTGAATAAATGCATTAAAAAAATTCTTTTGAAGTTTATTATTTAGATTATTAGAGTATGTATGTTTTCACGAAAATGCTATTTCAGTTTTTCCACTTCACAATTTCACGTTTAAATCAATACTACTTGCTGTTTCTTGGTACTTGTTTGTGAAATTCACAAGCGATTTCTGAGTTTTTATTGTTTCTACACCAAATGTTTTCAGTGTAGGCCATTTGTATATATTATATTATATTTTATTTATACATGTAACATATTTTAATGTTACATATTTGTACTTATTTGGATTGTTTTATGGTCTCTGCTGTGTCCCCCCTCCCCCTCCCTAGAACTCCATCTGGAGCTCGGGGCCCCCCTGTGATTATAGCCCCCCTTGACTTCTATGATCCCCCAAAACTTTGGCCATCTCCCTGGATCTCGGGGCCCCCTGGAATTGTGGCCCCCCTCTGGAGCTCGGGGCCCCTCTGTGATTATAGCCCCCCCTTAACTTCTATGATCCCCCAAAACTTTGGCCATCTCCCTGGATCTCAGGGCCCCCCTCTGGAGCTCGGGGCCCCCCTGTGATTATAGCCCCCCCTTGACTTCTATGATCCCCCAAAACTTTGGCCATCTCCCTGGATCTCAGGGCCCCCCTGGAATTGCAGCCCCCCCTTGACTTCTATGATCCCCCAAAACTTTGGCCATCTCCCTGGATCTCGGGGCCCCCCTGGAATTATGGCCCCCCCTCTGGAGCTCGGGGCCCCCCTGTGATTATAGCCCCCCCTTGACTTCTATGATCCCCCAAAACTTTAGCCATCTCCCTGGATCTCAGGGCCCCCTGGATTTGCAGCCCCCCCTTGACTTCTATGATCCCCCAAAACTTTGGCCGTCTGCCTGGATCTCGGGGCCCCCCTGGAATTATGGCCCCCCTCTGGAGCTCTGGGCCCCCCTGTGATTATAGCCCCCCCTTGACCTATATGATCCCCCAAAACAGTAGCCGTCCTCCTGGATCTCGGGGGCCCCCTGGAATTGTGGCCCCCCTCTGGAGCTCTGGGCCCCCCTGTGATTATAGCCCCCCCTTGACCTATATGATCCACCAAAACTTTGGACGTCCTCCTGGAAGTCGGGGCCCCCCTGTAACTGTGCCCCCCCTCTGGATCTCTGGCCCCTCCTGAAATTCTGGCCCCCCCTGAAATTCTGGCCCCTCCTGCTACTGTGGTCTCCTCTAGAGCTGGGGCCCCCCCTGACACTGTGCTCCCCGCTGGAACCCTCAATCTTCTGTAACACCGTGTGCTTCAGGTCACTCAGGTATTTCCGGCCATCGATCAGCAATTTTGAAATATTCCCTGGATCCGGTGGGCTGTTGGCTCTGTTAAAACCAACAAGAAAACAACAACATTCAGGAGTCAGAAATGCTGATGGTTCAGAACCCCAGAAATTAGAAGAGAAACACAACAGACCTTTTCAATGTGGCCTTGAAGTTCTGTAAATACAGGGGGGGAAATAATTCAGCAAAACCAAAATTTTAATCTCTTAAAATGACATTCATATTTCAGAAGAATTCATATTGAAATTCTGAAGATGAACATTAATTGACACCTTCAGGAATAAATCATCTTTAGCCTTCATCTGTTCCTCTATGTCTCTGACTTTCCATGTGAGAGAGACAATCTGTTTACTCGTCTTCTCAGTCTTCTCCATTATCATCTGACACTTCTGCTTCTCTTCTTCTCTCAGCGCTGTTTTTCTGGCCGCTTCTTCATTGCGTATAATCTCGTGAAGTTCCTCGGACTCCTTGGTGATCTTCTCCTCTGTATCTTGAGTTTCGTTCTGAAAATTAACAGAAAGATATAAGGGCCAAACTAGATCTATATCAATAGAATCGCCTGAATCACACTGTTTATTTCAAACCTTAATAAGATCAGCAGTTTGGTCCAAAGTCAGTTTAAAATTCTCAAATGCTTCCAGTTTCTCCTTTAAGTGTTGCAGTGAATCTCTGAGTTTCTCCTGAAAGAGAACAACAAAAATAGTGTCTCACTTTTCTGTATTGATTGTTTTTATTTATCCTTTTGTATTTGACATATTAAAGATAGCATTGTCCATTGAGGGAATATGTTTAGAGGGAGGGGTCAAAATGAACCGAAACCTGTGACACCTGTTTAATGTTTAATTGACTTATACTAATTAAATGCCACGTTCACTAGTTGCAGCAATGAGAGTTGAGGCAGGATCTAAACACAGTAGTCACTTTTATTTCCAACTTAAAGTCCCCCTGTAGCCAATCATTTTATCCCTTAAAACTCATCTTTGATCACCAAAATGACACATTTAAACGTTTTTTCCGTGAAAAAAATTCTTCATGCCTTAAAATATCTTGAATGTAACTCGACACCCTTGCCTCATTAAGTATACGTGGTTCTATGAATATGCAAATGAGCCCCGCCTCCACTCACTCACTCAGCTCAGAGATCCACTGGTTGACGATCACACCTTGATCTGATTTTTATTTTTTTATTTTAATTTAACCTTTATTTAACCAGGTAAGCACGTAAAGAACACTTTCTGATTGGTTACAAGGTCGTTTGTGATGTCAGAAACACCAGCGATTTCAAACCGTGTTTTTGAGACGGTCTTTGGTTCACTTTCATTAAAAACACCACATTTAAACAACATTAAAAGCAGGATTTTCACCACAGGGGGACTTTAAGCAAAAATGACAAACACACAGGAGCACAGGAATCCGCAGGTGTACAACAACCAACTAAACATCAACCAGAGCGAACCAAGAACGTCTCAAACTGAGGGCAATAAATATACAGAGTAACTGCTAAAGGAGTGGATCACTAGGGCATCAAACGAAAACATGCTAACCATGAGAACAGAAAGAAAACGCAATGAGCAACAAACTAATATTCCAGGAAAATGAAACTGAATGTTACATTCAAGCACTCCCTGTAAATTATAATGCAATCTGATAACACCAGAAATACCAGAAAATATCAGTTTCACAATTCAGTAAAATAATGTTTTGATCATACACATACCGGTAGATCTGATTTAGGCTTAAAAAAAAAAAAAAAAAACAGAGACATTTTTAAAGACATAAAGAAATGAGTAAATGTATTTGTGTGCTTCCAAATCAAGAGCTCTTTGGTTTCAGGACTCACATAAACCTCAAAACATAGAGTTTCAAAGTCATATTTGTCACATTATTGATGTTTTTTGATTCAATCAAATGTTTTGAACATCATTTATCTGACCTTATTGATGTTCACTGCTTCCTCTATGGGACAGAATCTGTGGTCGGTGTGTGTTTTGGAGTCTCGACACACCACACACACGGGCTGTTGATCATCCAGACAGAAGAGTTTGAGCTTCTCTCTGTGAACACTGCAGACTGTTTCCCCTTCAGATGAAGATCTCTGTTTTCTCTCCTGTTATAAAAAATCTCACACAGGTTCCTCAAAGCCAAATTTAGTGGAGGATCATCCATTTGGGATATTTCTCTGCAAATGGGACATTCATTAAATCCTCTACTTTCCCAAAACGTCTGAATGCACTTTGAACAGATGCTGTGACTACAGGGCAGAACAACAGGATTTACGAAAAAGTCCAAGCACACGGGACAAGTGAAGTCCTCCTCAGAAAAACCGTCATATGACATTTTGCAGGTCAGAAATCAATCTTCAAAGTTTGGCTTTAAGCTTCAGATTCACAGCAGGGAAAATGAGCATACGAAACTGAGCTTCAGGTAATATATAAACTTGAAAAGTAGATTAGCAGGTGTGTCTCGTTCTATATTAAAGTGGGAGGAGCTCAATTCTATTCTTCATTCTGTTCTATACTATGCAGACAAACTGGATCATAAGGGGCCGTTCGTTCACACAACACCGTTTTCAACTAAAACTGAAACTTTTTATGAGCTTTGGTCGTTCATTTACACGACTACCGCGTTTCGGGGGCCTGAAAACGCAAACTTTTGAAAGCAGATTTCAAAGCGCAAGTTTTTTTGAAAAGGACACCGTTATCATTGTGAGAATTACAAAAACACACATTTGTAAAATTGGGGATGTTCAGTCTATGGGCCCTATCAAACACCCAGCAATGCAGCGCCAAGTACGATGCAAGTGTTTTTTGCTAGTTTCAGCACGACGCAGTTTTTATTTTCACATCCTGCGCCACATTATTTAAATAGCAAATGCATTTGCGCCTATTTATGCGCCCATAGGCGTGCTGGTCTGAAAACGAGGTGTGTTCAGGAGCATTGTTTTTTTATTTAAAGGGGTCATATAATGGTACATGCACTTTTACAAGTTGATTGTACTGAAATGTGTGTTGGCAGTGCCTGTACACAACCATCATATAATGATAACAATCCATCCAGTGTTTTTGTTTTAATCTCCTTATATGTTTTTCTCTGTCTCAAGGACGCCCCTCCCACGATTGTTGATTGACAGCAGCGTTTCAACACAGACCCGCACTGAGCGAGCTCTCATCATAGTCCGTCATTGTTGATACGCTGGAGCAGAATGGCGTCTAAGCGATTGTGGTGTTCTGTTCTTGGGTGTAATAACGAACACAGTCATTTTGATGTTCCTAAATCCGAACCGCTGAAGACGCAGTGGCTGAGTTTGTTTTCAAAGGGAATATTCCCCACGAGCAACGTCAATGCTCTCATGTTTGCGCAAATCATTTCTCACCAGACTGCTTTATAAACAAGGATCAGTATAACGTTAAAGCTGGTTTAGCTAGGAAGCTGCTCCTGAAAAAAGAATCGGTGGCAACTATTCGTGTTCCCTCTGCACCTCCAGAAGAAGTGAGTGTAAAGTTTTATTAACCTTTATATTAATCTTTGCACATCGCGGAAAAAAGTTTTTCATGACCATTAGTTGTAACGTCAATCTGTCAATGAACTAACGTATACATCAGTAAACACATAGCGTTCATATCTCACTACTCAACCCTGCCAGTGCATACAAAGATACATCAAAGTGACATTATGTTAACCAACCATTCAGAAACGTCCTGTTCGAGCCTTAAGGTCCTTTTACACTGGACGCGATTTTGACGCACAAATAATTCGCGCGATAGTTTTATTTTTTGATCAGCTGTTTGTGTAATGAGTGCTTCCACACCGAACGCGAATGTGCTGCGGCGAAAAAACGAGATTTATTTTTTCCGCTTCGATGTCGATTTTTGGAATGTTGAAGCTCTGAACGTCGCAAATTCGCGTCGCGGCTGATGTGAATGGTTTTGACGCGAACTATTCGCACGCAAACTATTCGCTTTTCCGTTTCGCTTTTTCGTTACGCGTCCGGTGTGAAAGGGCCTTTAATTGTCGAACTTCTTTGGGCCGTCATCTTGTTCCGGGTCCGACTCTGGTTCAAACTGATACGGTTGCACAGATGTGTCCTCAGAGAATCCCGCTACCATTCTCTCTCAAAAATATACCCTCAACAGTTGTAAAGGCAACACTTCACGTGCGTTGTGTCGAAACACCCGCAGAACAGAGGGGCGGAGTCAGCGAAGCTCATTATCATTTAAAGGCATATGCACTGAAACGGCAGGCTGAAAACAGAGCTGTTTTTGACCAGGTAAACTTTGTGTTTTCTTAAAATACTAATGAGAATTTTTAATTAAAGTATATTACAAAGTTTTCATTTAGACCCTAAACATTCATATTAACTTGTACAAAAATGGCATTATATGACCCCTTTAAAGATCGCGTTAGTAATGTGTGCCTATTGGCGGTTCCATAAAGCGCGACCACTCTGCTTATTACATAAACAGGGGGGCGCAGCAACACACAAACATGCCAAATATTAAAAATAAAAGGATTTCAATATAAAAGATTAATGTACATAAAGATGTGGTTGAATCCGGCTTGTTTCGTAGATGGTCTGCTTGCACTTTAACCTCGCGCACGAGCAGATCCGTTTCCTCGCTAGAGAAGCGTTCAGTCTTTCCACGTGTAAATTCCGTCATGTTAATAGCGAATCCACCGCCATGGCGTGAGCGCAACTGGCTTTTAAAAGGGAATGGGAGATGAGACTCTGATTGGTTTATTGCACCTTACGGCCAAAACACACCCATTACTCATTAAGAGAATAGGGACAACCCTTTTAGACCATGCACTGCGCGCCGACCATTTTTCCCGTCGTTAAACTAGCAAAAGTGGATTCGGACACACACCCTACGTGCATGAGCCCTGCGCTTTAGACCATGCGCTTAGATCGTTAAAATAGGGCCCTATAAGTGTGTAGTGTTTCTTTACAAAGTGACATCCCCATCTACTGGCCTGACGTAAAGGAAAAACAAGATTCCCATCTACAGTTATTGTCATGTACTTGTCTCTTGTTTTGTGTGCAAGCACATGGCCGGTTGTTTTGGGCTAAGTGTTTGCATTGTCTTGTGTCTTTACCTCGTTTCCTTGTCAGTTAATGTTTTATCAGTGTCACCTGTGTATGTGTCCTTACCACACCCCTTGTTCTCTCGTTAGTATTGATGTTCATCAGAGTCACCTGTACCCTTGTGATTATGTGTCCTATATGTAAGATCCCTGTGTTTGTTTCTCATGGCTTGTTTGTCTTGTTATCATCCGGTTCTGTGAGCTTTGTAATCTGTCTGTGAGTTCCAGTTCATATTTATTGTCAAGTCTTGTTATCGTCAAGTTTTTAGTTTTGTTTATTTATGTTCGTTTGCCCGATCGTGGGTCCTTGTTTTCCGTTTGTAAATAAACCGTGTTTTGTGAAAGTACTGTCTGCACTTGGGTTCTTATCAGCAAAACGTGACAGTTATATACTGACTTTTTAGTTAGTATATAAATATAAATCTTTATAGACCATAATATGGCCCCTTTTTTTCTTATTCTAGATGTTAATTCACATCAACTTCACAAGCCCCTTGTGTCTGAAACCCGTATATCCAGAGGCGGCCTTTGCAATTTGGAGGCCCCCCATTATTGAGTCAACAATTAAAAAAAAAAAAAAAGAGATGTTAGGCTTAGATGTCCACGCAACTCTTTCCGCACAAGGATAATGATTAAGGATACTACTGATCTCCAAAAGCGATCAAAGGCATCATAACAGCACGACATAACAGGAGTCGTACAAGTCTTCAGAAGTCATTTACATTTAGTCATTTAGCAGACGCTTTTATCCAAAGCGACTTACAACTGAGGCATTTTGATTGCAATTTTACTGCAAATTATCAGTGGATAACTTAAATGCAGGTCTGTTCCGTCGCACAATGCCTCAGTTGTACAATTTCAATGCAGAATGCTTGCATTTTCAACATAACTTTACCTAGAACAACACCACATTCTCTCACATTACATACACTCAGTGCTCATCATTCAGAGAAATGATTCATGTCTGCATGATCTAATTAAAAGTGTTCAAAGCTGGTTTCTCCTCATTCTTGATGTGGCAGCAGCAGGTGTGGGATGAATAGAAATAGTGTATGTACTTTATCAGCTGCTATGACCGGACTTGAACTTTACATTAATCAATCCTCATTTGCCCATTGCAAATAGTGCCTAAATGTTTGTGTGTTTCTTTGAATTGATTCATTCAACTGTAAATGATCAAAAGTTCCTTTAAATGAACTGTGTGTTGGATCCAGAAGGGAAATATATGATGTTTCACTAAACAAAGTTCGGGAGGAGCACGTTCAAATAATCAATCCAATTAACCTGTCATCAACAATCATCATGACTATCCCATCAGCATGAGAGGAAGCATATATAAAAGGCACTCAGTCGATACAATACTCTGGGTTCGGGCCAAATACCGAGCCCAGAGCCCTCTCCTCGGACAGCACGTCAAATATGCATACCATCTATTCTATCTGACTTATTTGTAAGTGTGAACTTGTGAAAAATAATGTCATTCATATTTATTATTTATGTGCTATCAGAACCAAGTTAAATGCAATCGCTTATCTTTCATTCTCAGCTCACGGATCACTGATAAACATAACATGAATGGTTTAAAAAATACATATGCAAATGAATTAGAGAATATACATTAACTGCACTGATAGACATTTAAGCATTCGTTTAAACCAGTTTTGTTTCACTCTGAAAGCGAAAGCAACAGCAACATTTCTTAATTTCCTTGAAAATGATACTGATCTAACAAAGGCAAGTTCCAATAAAATATCTGCTCAGTCCTCTATGATGTCCACCACCATTGCATGTATTTGCAGGCGTTGAGGATGTGTCGTGTACAGCATCTGTGTGGGTAGAAAGAAACATTTGAATCACGTTGTGCAATTAAGTTTATGAAGGCGAAAAAAAAAAAAACCCCAGACTGGAAATGGACAGTATGCAAGATTCTTCACAGTGTTAAAGGGAAGGTTGTGTGAAGTCATGGAAAAGCTTTTATGTTTTTATAACTGAACCCAATAATTGGACATTTCTAAGTCTATAATTCAATATCTCTATAGCTTGCTTAGAGAAGTATCTTAAATGAACCGAGATGGAAGACAACTGTAAACACTAATAAGTTGAGTCTATTCCAAGGGCACTGGTTTTCAGGATTGTAAATGCAACGCAGTTTTTTGTAGTTTCTAAGAAACCATGAGAACAGAAAGGAAACAATGAGCTACAAACTAATATTCTAGTAAACCAAAACTGAACGTTACATTCAACCACTCCCTGTAAATTATAATGCAATGTGATAATACCAGAAATACCAGAAAATATCAAATTCACAATTCAGTAAAATAATGTTTTGATCATATACATAGATCTGCTTTAGGCTTGAAAAACGCAAAGAAATATTTAAAGACAAAGAAATGTGTAAATGTATTTGTGTGCTTCCAAATCAAGAGCTCTTTGGTTTCAGGACTCACATAAACCTCAAAACATAGAGTTTCAAAGTCATATTTGTCACTGTAACGTGATGCGGTTGAATTAAAGATGAGGCAGGATCCAACTGCAGCACACGCTTTAATTAACAAACTTTACAACAGGCAAGACTAGATACAGGACTCGGGAACAGGAACAACCAACATGACGTTAAACATTAGACAAGAACTCACAAAGACAAGGCTGAAACACAGGGCTTAGATAATCAGGGACACACGAGCTAGATAGGATAACAAGGGGGCGTGGTAAATGGGAAACACCTGGGAAAACTAATGACAAGACAGGGAACCACTAAACATGACAGGACACAAAACCACATCGTAACAGTCACATTATTGATGTTTTTTGATTTAATAAAATGTTTTGAACATAATTTATCTGAGCTTATTGATGTTCACTGCTTCCTCTATGGGACAGAGTCTGTGGTCGGTGTGTGTTTTGGAGTCTCGACACACCACACACACGGGCACACAAGTTGCGATTTTCTAGGCTGATATGGCTAGGAACTATACTCTCATTCCTGCGTAATAATCAAGAAACTTTACTGCCGTACCATGAGAGCAGCAGGCGTAATGATATGACGCAGCGCCTGAAAATAGTCCCCAGCTCAGTCTCCATGCTACAAGGAACGCTCCCTGTGCAAGCAGGTTGTCACGTTGGTTATGTTGACGGAAGGTAGCCTATTTTCAGGCGCTGCGTCATATCATTACGCCTGCTGACCCCACCGGGTTCAAGCGACAGTTGAAGACTGGAAAAATGTTGCCTGGTCTGATGAGTCTCGATTTCTGTTGAGACATTCAGATGGTAGAGTCAGAATTTGGCATAAACAGAATGAGAACATGGATCCATCATGCCTTGTTACCACTGTGCAGGCTGGTGGTGGTGGTGTAATGGTGTGGGGGATGTTTTCTTGGCACACTTTAGGCCCCTTAGTGCCAATTGGGCATCGTTTAAATGCCACGGCCGACCAGAGCATTGTTTCTGACCATGTCCATCCCTTTATGGCCACCATGTACCCATCCTCTGATGGCTACTTCCAGCAGGATAATGCACCATGTCACAAAGCTCGAATCATTTCAAATTGGTTTCTTGAACATGACAATGAGTTCACTGTACTAAAATGGCCCCCACAGTCACCAGATCTCAACCCAATAGAGCATCTTTGGGATGTGGTGGAACGGGAGCTTCGTGCCCTGGATGTGCATCCCACAAATCTCCATCAACTGCAAGATGCTATCCTATCAATATGGGCCAACATTTCTAAAGAATGCTTTCAGCACCTTGTTGAATCAATGCCACGTAGAATTAAGGCAGTTCTGAAGGCGAAAGGGGGTCAAACACAGTATTAGTATGGTGTTCCTAATAATCCTTTAGGTGAGTGTACTATTTTATTAAATACAGGTTAACTACTTAAACGGTATGTAGCGTTTATACGCCGTATAAATATAACTAATTATTATTCATAACGGATTATGATCAATAATTAATAATTTGATTATTTTCAGAATTTACTGTAGCAGAATCAATAGTATGATCATTTTATCAGTTCATCCAATGAACGGAAAGCATAAACAATGATTAATTCTAGGAAATATAATATCTTCCTGGCCAAGAAAGACTAATGCCCAGCTAACAGCTAAATTTAGAAATAATTCAAGGGTAAAAGCATAGGTAACTTATGGCGCTTTTCCATTACCAGTACCAGCTCGACTCGACTCGACTCGCCTTGGCTCGCCTCGACTCGGCTCGCTTTTCGCTCCGTTTTCCATTGCAGAAAGTACCGCCACAAATAGTACCCGGTCGTCATAGCGACGCATTTCGTTCCTCGTTGCCCCATCAAGCTCTCGCTGGATCCTCTCTTCGGCAACCAAACAAAGGAATGTCTGCACCTCCTCGTTTGACCACGGCGTATTCTTCCGAGTTGCCATAATACTAGTAAGTAAGTTTAGTAACTATCTCTGGCCAAACTATTTAAAAATGGCGGGGTTATTCTGGATACTCCATCTGGCGCGTGCAATGATGACGCAGATTCTCTGTGACCAATCAGCAGTCGGCATTGTTTCACGTCACATTTTAGTATCGGCTTAGCTCGCCTCAGCTCGCTTAGAACCTCGCCGGAGGTGGTACGAAAAAAAGTACCCGAAAGCAGGTACAGGTACAACTTTTACACAGTGGAAAACCAAACAAAGGCGAGTCGAGTCGAGCCGAGCCGAGCCGAGGCGAGCTGGTACTGTGTGGTGGAAAAGCACCATTAGATCGCAGTTCAAGACAATACATTCGTAAACACATAACACAAGTAATACTTCTCTTTTCAAATACAAACAATACTTTATTGATTATAAGCCTATGACTAACACATAAAACTAATATCTAACCTATGACTAACACATAAAACTAATATCTAACACACACAAACACATTCATACGAGTTGCAGAAAAAAAAGAGAGTGAGGAAGAATGGGTTTTAGGAGTCAGATGGTGAGATCTCAAGATTCTATGCACTTATGAGACACAACCTGAACGAACCATCAATAATTAATTTCACCCTTTTATCGTTTCTTAGGCGGGTAGTTCAATTTTATATCAATGCACCAGTTCAGTTAAGAGTCTGGAGGCTACTTGCTTGTCCTTGCGTTGCTTTGGGGATTCTCCTTTTTGTCGGTGTAAAGAGTTTTTCCCGGGTCCGTTGCTTGGCTGGCGGTCTCCTCGTGCCTGCTAGATCTTGGGCAGCCAATCACGTGGCGTGTTGGCGGATGGATGAAAGTCTTTGAAGTTGGAAGCGCGTTGCAGTCGAAACGTTTTAAAACAAAACTTTGCAGCAAAACTTAACTTAGAACCGAGACTTTTAACGGAAAAGAAAAGAAAACTAAGGAAAAGAAAGGAAAGTGTGATGAGTTAGATGGCTTGAATGAAGCTGTTGTTTAACCCATGTTCTTCTGATCTTAATTTGGGTTCTTTGTCTTCGTTCGTCTACATGGTTACTTGTCTGTCTATTAACTCTGTCGGCTGCATAATTTTCTTTGCTCTGTTTGGGTCTAAGATTTTAAACTCAAAATTTGTCCCACCTCTAGGATACGTTCTAGCCAATTGGACACTGGCTTAATTCAGGAGGTGGCCCTATTTTCTTCTTATCGTAAATCATGCGTTATCTGTGATCTCCTTGTTCTCCAGCACCAGCAGAGAGAACAATAGGCCACAGTTTAGACATTATTACTATTATAAGAATACAAAACATTTTACACAGATTTCAAATCAAACCATCTTTTTGAATTAAAAATACGATCCTGCTGACAGGAAACACGGCACACTTTCATTCACACACCTAATATTTATAACAATTATGAATTGTAGGGCATCTAAGCATATGAGACACACAAATATATTGTAGAAACAACAGAGTTATGTAGTTGCATGATGTTTGATTATAAGTCCATCGAGAATTGTTCTGGGAAGAGTTTTATGGATTTTGATATGTAAAGTGTTTTAGCGTGTAAAGTTTGTGGGGTTTAAGCCATTCCAGTCTGAGGTCATGTATAGTTCTTGCTGAAGTCTGTTTTGTCCATCTCTCATGGGACCTCTGGTCCGAAAGACGTCGTCTGTTAGTCGCAGGGGTCAGGTGACCTCTTGTTAGGGCTTCTTGTTTCACCATTTCTAAACAGATCTGTTCTTGCCAAATTATAAAACGTTGACAACGTTCTTCCTTTAGTTAACCCTCTGGGGTCGGCGGTCTCACCGGCGATACCAGCTCACTTTTTTCCTTATCAGTGCAAAAGAGACTCAAATTACTCTGTTGATTTTGATCTTACATATAAGTGTTGTACATCATTCGATCCTGTTAAGTTTGTATTTTTTTTGTGGAACCTCATAATAAAAACAAAGTGTTGTGCTTTTCGCCTAATAAAGAAAAATAAACATGGTGCGCATTCTGCGTTCTCTCTGTCAGTGAAGTCCATTCTGAAACGCGTCCGAAAAATGAACTGTAACTCTGCAAATACTCAGTCAAACAGGTATACAGGCACACAGGCATGAAGCCTGAATTATCTTCTTTTAAATGAAGTAATTTATATAAAAAAACAAATTTTCTCATTTTATGTAATCTGTACGAAAAGAGAGAGATGATAGTCGTTCTCGTCTCAGCTCATTAAAGTTAATTTGACCACGCCCACGGAGCGCGCGCTCTATTCAAACACAAATGCTCTGAGGCGATCCACGCCCACATCAGCTGGATAACCCACCGAAAGAGACTCATATTACGATGCTGTGAGGAATAATAGTAATACTATCTTAATAATAATCCTGGAAAAAATTACCTCAGACGTACAGGTAGTTTCATTTGGAGGAGCAACGGATCCAGCTGAGGAATAGGTACATTCTTTATTTTCAAGTGCTTTGTGCTAATCGCGATATGGAATAGTGTCTGTAAACAAAAAGACTGTTTGAATCGCGTTTTTGTGTGTGAATGAATGAACAGCTTTTACCTAACTATATTCCAATACTGAGATGAGTAAAAATCGACTGAAATATGTTGAAATAAAATATTTTTGTATAAGCAACGTATTAAACTGCAAATTAACATTTATATGTCCTAATCATAAAAACGATATGTTACATATGAAAGACAAGATGTCGTTTTCACTGTAAAATACTGCCACATCAAATAAGCTTGTTTGCTAAGATGTTATTATAGTGTTTGTTCGATTGTAGGCTATATTCAAACTAATTAATCCGCAACTGTGAAATATGTATGATAAAATGTATACTTTAGTATATACAAAGAAAGATTACATTTGAAATATAGTAAAAATTTTAATTGTTGTTGTAATTGTAACCTTTTTATTAAAATAGCAAAAATATATGTAGGCTACATATAAATAAATCTTAGGTAAATCTTAAAAGCTCAATATAAGCCTCCTCTTTAAATTATTTGTATTGTGTTTTATTAGTGACACATTTGGGATATATTCCCAAACTTTCTGTAAAAACAGTATGATAATTAACTGCACAATTACTAGAAATTTTTACATTTGATATTATACAATTTGCAAGCACAATTTGAAAAATAAATAAATAATTGGAACTGTGAACCAATTTTGTATTATATAGGCATATATATATATATATATATATATATATATATATATATATATATTTGTCATTCTTGTGGCTCAGTGACACACCTGAATGAAAGGGTCATTAGTATGCAGCCCCATTATGCGCTCATTATGCGGGCCCATTGTCTTCTCAGGTGTGAATCACAGCAGGTCACACCCCTGCGCATATTGCCTTTCCAAACAAAAAGTGTCATTTTTAAATTTAAACCAATCTATTGTTTTATGTGAATGATAAGGCAGGATGATTTTCAGATCATTTTGAAGAAAAAACTCTAGGCGACAACATCCACTAGTCAAAAGTCTTGTGGACACATATTTAGTATGTGTTTTGTGGCCTTATTTCAGAAACTTTAAGTTTTAGTTTTTTCAATAACCACGCATAAACAATATTCTCTCAAAAATACAAAAATGTACATACATGTTGATAACACATTATGGTAGCCCTGTGTGTGCTAAATAGAGTGTAATTACACCTTTGCCAGTAATATGTTTATAAGCAACTGAAAAAAGCACAAATGTCAGAGTATGTCAAAACATCTCAAGGACCCCAAAAACACCTTGGACCCCAGAGGGTTAAACAATAAAAAGTCTTTTGGTTGCAGAGCCTGGGGTACTCTGGAATGTGAAGCCATGTGTTTGATTATGTATTAACAATCATCTAAAGCTTCAATTGTGTTTGGTTCATTCTCGTAGTCGCTACACAAGTAACATCTGAACATCTTTCGTTCTGACCAACTAAGGGGAATTTAATTGCAGAAAATCACGCTGATTAAATCTAACGATCGCTTATGTCTTATTTGTCCAGCAGAAAAAAGCCGTCTCTGTGTCCGTTTTGAACCGCTTCAAAACACGGAGTTCACGCCACCTTTCAAAAGCCCTTCCGATGTTTATCCTTGTTTTCGCATGAGCCGGTTACAGTCTCTTTATTTCTGTAGCCACTCTGAAGTCTTTTGTATTTTACAGCGGATGAGTCTCTAGTTGTCACTGGTGATTGTCGTTTGAACATTTCTGGATCCGCCATCAAATTATTAAGTTTAATTATATCAAGTGCTGTGAGAAAAGGCTATAAATCTCCACCTCCAACATCCTCACACGCAATATAGTCTACTAGCCGAGACTCTTCTTTATGTGTACAGATGTTTGTGTGTACAGATGTGTGTGTACAGATGTGACGTAATGACGCAAAGACATGCTCAAATCTCCTGCAGAAATCAACCAGTACCACTGGAGTTAAAAACACACAAGCTTACCGCTTGAATCGAGCTACGGCAAGCAGAGCGTTTTGAACACTGGCTGGTTGTGTACTTGCTCAAAAATTTATTTTGGATCATTTTTAACCCAAAAAAGTTACGGACTGCAGCTTTAAATCAGTGAAATTCTCATTTTTACCTTGCAACTATGCATTTATGTAAGTTATGGTAACAAGTCCCCTGATTAATTTACTGAGTGTATGCTGTGTGTGGGAGCAGGTACAGTAGATTGATTCCATTTAGTTCATCGAGTTGGAGAATATATTATTTGCATGTGAACCTCCCCTGGTTATACCGGTTGGCATTCACTATACTTTTTTCTACAGTAAGCACACACATATGTCCTCAGATGTCCCATCGCACCAAATCCGAGATCAACATTGTCCTGCGAGGCTGAAAAGAGACGACAGATACACACTCATGCACACACATTAAAGGTGACCTATAATTCAAAATTGAATTTACCTTGGTATAGTCAAATAACAAGAGTTCAGTGCATGGACATGACATAGAGTGAATCTCAAACTGGACTGTTTTCGCGTTCTCATTTAATTCACGTTTATGAAAAACACCCCTGAAAAACGGTCGGTTCTCCACACAATACCGACTGTGACGCAATAGTCGGGATCATTAATATGTGCGCCTCCAAATATTTGCATAATGCCAGCCCTCAATGCCAGGCGGAACTGCGCAGCCGAAGCATGGCAGTCGCTCAGTGTGGATGTACACATGAACACAAAAGTATTTTTTAGTTCCTTCATCTGAGCCTCTGAAGAAACAATGGGTCAATTTTATTTTCTCTGGAAATTTCCAAACATTTCACAGAGTGTTTCCTCAACTTGGGCCAATACAGAGCTGGCCTCGGATCGAGCTACCAAGCAACACTTTCTGATGTGTAATTGTTCAGACAGGTAATCTTTCTCTCAAAATCGTTCAATACTGTTTATGCATCAGTAAGTCAAGCCAGTGACTAAAATATCAGCTTCACATCGTTTCTTTTTATAGGATGAAAATAATCGTATTTAAATTGTGAACAAATTATATACAGAAAGCGATCAAAGAACAATCTTTCCACACAGCGCGAGTTTATCTGGACACTTGCCAAACTCGTTATGAAATCAATGACGCACGTTACTGCACAACGAAGCTCTTACTGTATTTACATCATCGTGTTTGCATTGGTGAAAGCAGAGAGAGTGCAGAAACTGCTTTGCAATGATAAGATCTTCATTCTCGCGATCAACACACTGTCATCTGCTCAATGCTCATCACGGCAACATTTTATGTGATGGGAATAGATCTAAATACTTTAAAAACATCTCACGATTCGTTAATCTCGATAGCTGTTATAGTAAAAACATATAATAGCAGTAGTAAAAGTATTCGAGAGAGTTTCACATGTAATGCGTTGCTATTTAATATGCAAGCATGTCAGCCAATCACAGCAGTGGCCACGGTTACACTGAATCCCACAGCCAATCACAACAGTGGCCGCGGTTACACTGAATCCCACAGCCAATCACAACAGTGGCCGCGGTTACACTGAATCCCACAGCCAATCACAGCAGTGGCCGCGGTTACACTGAATCCCACAGCCAATCACAACAGTGGCCGCGGTTACACTGAATCCCACAGCCAATCACAACAGTGGCCGCGGTTACACTGAATCCCACAGCAGACACGCCCCTTCAAACAGAGTGTTCAAATCAGAGGCTAAAAGCAGGCTAGGAAAAATGCCATTTATTTCAAATTTATGATTATTTTTTATCTAAAAAACATACTAACATTATAAGGGTAACCCAGGAAACATTATAAAAAAAAAAAAAAAAAAACATTCTAGGGCACCTTTAAGGCAAATAACCAGAGACATCATTGATGAGTTGTAATGCACTCACTTTTCATGTTGTCCTGCATCTTCTGTAACACAGTGAACTTCAGGTTGTGTTTCGGGACACTGATCTTCTCTGTAATCTTTTGTGGATCCGGCAGTGTAATCTTAGCTCTTGAAAAACAGTCAGGAGTCAGACATATTGGTTTGATTCAGAAACAGAGAAGATCATGGAAATAAAAACACAAACCTTTGCAATGTGCTCTTAAAGTTCTGTAATAAAAAAAAAAAAAAAACATAATTTAGCAAAACTAAATCGAGTTTTAATCTCTGAAATTGACATTCATATAATTGGAGAATAATGAAGATGAATTGACACCTGCAGGAATGAAGCATCTTCAGCCTTCATCTGCTCCTCGATGTCTCTGATTGTGATTGTGAGAGATGAAATCTGTTTGTTCGTCTCTTCAATCTTCTCCTTCATCCTCTGACTCCTCTTCTCCTCTTCCTCTCTCAGCGCTGTTATTCTGGCTGTTTTTTCATTGTGTAAAATCTCTTGAATTTCCTTAAACTCCTCATTCATTTGAGTCTCTGCGTCTTGAGTCTGAATCTGAAATTAAAAACATTTGTACACAACAATATAAAGGATAAACTAGATCTATATCAATATACACTCTTAAAAAGAAAGTCTCCAAAAAGGGGTTTTCACAGTAATGCCACAAAAAAAAAAATTTTTGGTTCCTAAAGAACTTTTCAGTGATCAGTTCTTAAAATAACCATTATTTTCTATTATAAGAATCTTTTTCTAAAGAACCATTTTTGGAATGGAAAGGATCCATGGATTTTAAACTATCAATGACAGAACCTTTATTTTTATGAGTGTACACATTTCTAGATTTGACTAAATCACACAGTTTATTCCAATACCTTAATTTGTTGAGCAGTTTGATCCAAACTCTGTTTAAAATTGTCAAATATTCTCAGTTTATCCTGCAAGAGTTCCAGTGAACGTCTGAGTTTCTCCTGAAAGAGAACAACATCATAGTTTCTAACCCTTCTTTTATATTTTTTATTGATATTCCACAGACATAGGGAATGGATTTGTGCTGACTGATACACACAAACTCCAGTGTTTTTGTAACTTAATGGCCTGGTTTCACAGACAGTGCTTGATTAAGCCAGAATTAAGCCTGTACAGTTCAATTAATTTCATAGTACACAATTTTAGTAGCTTTTATAAATGTGCCTTAAAAACATTACTGATGTGCATCTTGAGACAAAACAATGGCATGATATATTTTATGATATATCAGTGCAAGTTGCTTACAGTTAAAACAGCTCAAACATTTATTAGACTAGCTTAAGCCTTATCTGTGAAACTGGGCAAACTGATGATGCACTAAATTAAAGAAGAGTGTCATTTTCACAAGTCAAAACGTTTGATTTAGGATGGAAAGAGAAAGCAGAAAAAAATGAAATAAGAAAAATGCTATACAATTTTAGTTTTGTGTGCTACTAAATCAACAGCTATTTGGTCTCAGATAATTTACAGATAAAAAAACACATCTTAATTTCTTACTCTTAGAAAAAAGGTTCAATGTGTTTCTATAGGCTATAGAACTAGGGTTCTTGACTCCATTTTAAAGAACACTTTATGCCAAAAAGTTTCAATAAAGCGCCTAACCGAACCTGTTATGTATTTAAAGGGGTCATATAATGGTACGTGCACTTTTACAAGTTGATTGTACAGAAATGTGTACACAACCATCATATAATGATAAAAATCCATCCAGTGTTTTTGTTTTAATCTCCTTATGTGTTTTCCCCGTCTCAAATTGAGCTGTTCGACCGTGTGACGTCAATAAAACGGACGCCCCTCCCACGATTGTTGATTGACAGGAGCGTTTCAACACAGACCCGCCCTCGCTCGTGAGAGCTGTCAATCATAGTCCACGCGGACCGGCGCGGTCATTGTTGATATGCTGGAGCACTGTCTATGAGCAGAATGGCGTCTAAGCGATTGTGGTGTTCTGTTCTTGGGTGTAATAACGAACACAGCAGTCATTTTAATGTTCCTGAATCCGAACCGCTGAAGACGCAGTGGCTGAGTTTGTTTTCGAAGGGAATATTCCCCACGAGCAACGTCAATGCTTTCATATTTGTGCGAATCATTTCACACACCAGACTGCTTTATAAACGAGGGTCAGTATAAAGCTGGATTTGCTTAGAAGCTGCTCATTAAAAAAGATCGGTACCAGATATTCGTGTTCCTGCTGAATCTCCAGAAGAACTGAAGTGAGTGTAACGTTTTATTAAACTTTATATTAATATTTATATTAATCTATGCAAATCGCTAGCTGCACACTTCACAATGAATGCGACTAAGGTTTACACTTAGGGTACATTACGGCATGTTTTCTATGTATGATGTTCTCAATATAATTCATAATCCCATGTTTATAGTGAACAACGCGTTATGGTTATTGTGTTACAAACGGTGTACGCACAGAACAGAGGGGCGGAGTCAGCAAACCTCATGATCATTTAAAGGCATATGCACTGAAACGGCGTGCTGAAAACAGAGCTGTTTTTGACCAGGTAAAATAAGTGTTTTCTTACAATACTAATGAGAATTTTTTATTAAAGTATATTGCAAACTTTTAATTTAGACCCTAAAGAATCATATTAGCTTGTACAAAAATGGCATTATATGACCCCTTTAAAACATTTTCTTCTAAGACTGTACTACTCATTCATATATCTTTCCAAAATGTTGTGAATGTTAATAAACTCACACACACCAATAATTATTTTGTGTGTATTTCTGTCAATGTGAAAATAGTTTTTGATAATTATTGGTAGGCTATTTGACGATTTAATCAAATGTTTTGAACATTTATCTGACCTTTTTATCCGCGACAGCTTCATCTACAGGACAGAATCTGTGGTTGGTGTGTTTTCTGGAGTCTCGACACACCACACACACGGGCTGTTGATCATCCAGACAGAAGAGTTTGAGCTTCTCGTTGTGATCTCTACAGACTCCAGATCCAGATTTCTCTCTTCTCTCCTGTTGAAAACTCTCACACAAGTTCTTCAAAGCCAAATTTACCGGAGGACGATCATTTGAAGATGTTCTTCGGCAAACCGGACATTCTTTAAGTGTATTATTTTCCCAAACCCTCTGAATACAGCTTGAACAAAAACTGTGGCTACACGACAGAAGAACAGGGTTTATAAAAATGCAACAGCACACCGGACAAGATAAATCCTCCTCAGCAAAAGATCTAGACGCCATTTCAAGTCAGTCTTCAAAGTTTCTCTTTCAGTTAAGTAATTATCTGGTTTAAATAAAAAAGCTCAGAACTCTCAAAAATGTGCATTAATAATAGTAATAACCATCAGAATAAAAATCACCAAAGTTTTAATTGTTCATCATTGTCAACAGAGCTACAGGTTCTGTGTGAACTACTGTCTGCGGATTAACAGGGGTTTTTACCCAAAGTATATTGGTCTATATTGCCTTTTACACCTTTGAACTGTTCAGAGTTCAGTAAATTCACATGATTAGCATCATCCCATTCAGGAAAGCATGTCAGGTCAGGGCATTTTTTCCCTGCTCAAGTTTTTTTGTGGTGTTTTACAATATAAATGTTCACTAGAAGCATGCAAACAGCTTAAAATACATTTTAGTAAAGGTCTGTTGTAGAAGAAATGCTGTTACTTAAGATAGTCTTTCCATAATAAAAAATAAAAAAAGTCAAACAGTAGGTTTTAAAAGCTGAATTAGTTTTCTACCTCAGTTATGTGTATAGCCTATATGTTTAAAATACGAGCAGTATAAAGCGGGAAAAATTATAAAAAGCACAGCAACACAAAAAACATCACGAAAACTCTAGCATCATGATGGTGAGTTTAGCACAGGCAAACAACACAATTTACAACATGTAAATACAGCAGGAACCAGACGGTGTATAATGTACAAGGCATGAACTACTATAATTTGTGTAGTTTGGATTTTCATAACATTAACTTTTTATACATATTATATCAGTAACGCTCTTAAAATTAGCATTACAGTAAATGCATTTGTTACACAAAGGAGGATTATTATTCTTTCAATATGATCATTATAATAAACATTACTGTCTTCAATGAACTCATTTATAGTTATAAACGCAAATAATAATAATAATAATTATTTTTATTACATAGGCTACATACTTAGAAGACGCTTTTATCCAAAAAAAAAAAGAAGAACAAAGCAATTCATCAAATGTCAGTCATAATACAAGTTAGACAATAATAATACAGGGCTAATATTATCACAAGTGTGTGTGTGTGTGTGTGTGTGTGTGTGTGTGAGTGAGTGAGTGTGGAGCGCGCACTGCATAGCGCGAAGGCGCGGGCGCGAACACTTGCATTTTCCTATCAACAGTGGAAACAACTTCATTTCTGGTCATATAGAAAAGAATAATACATCATTCGCAACGACTTTTATTTGCGCAAACTCACAAAAACAAGAAAACGTTGTGCTTTTGTAAAATAGAATAAAACAATCAGGCGCACTTTCATGATCTCCGTGAACTTATGGCGATAAATCAATGACAAAAATAACCGAGCGCACAACTGATGCTGGCGTTCAGTTAAGTTTCACAGAAATCAATTCAACAAGTTTTATGTCGAAAACTAGCAATTAACAAATAAAATTAGCATCAACATGCACTTTTTGTTTACATAAATATTAAAATAATAACATTAAAAAATGATGGCGAGATTTCAAGAGTGTATTGCACCATGTTATCTACTAACAAGTTCAAATAAAAGTTTTGACAAAAAAGTTTTATAAAAAGATAAACCTCACATATTTCAGCATTTAATTTTTTTTAAATAAAAAGAATGAGTCAAAAAAGATAAATTACTGACATTTATAATGCACATTAGCTAGTTCTACTGGACCCAGTGGGCGGTTGTCGGGAGTGAAAGACAATTTATGTAAAACTCAGTGATGGTCAGTATAAGGTATGATAATAGAGTGATGATGACTTTACTGTGAGAATCAATTAAATGATTGTGTCTCTACTAGATAAACAACATTTTCACTGACAATTGATCTGATGTTCATCATACAGTAGGCTAAATATTAGAATATATTTAAATCAGAATAGACGTTTAGTTTATACATTTGCTATTTAGATGTTTATTTAAGAATATTGTTGCAATTGAATTTATATATATAAAAAAAGAATAAAGAAATACATAGAAAATAGCATGAACAACTGGCATTATAAAATCATTAGATTCAAATGCAAAGTAAGATGAAACGGTGTGCATGTGGATAAAAAAAACCAGACAAATCTTTACTGTTAACATATACTAAGATTGATAAAGGTCAAATTACAAATACTATCAATTTATTACAGAACCCTGTACACGAATCCGACGAGCGTTCTGTGTAGGCTGCCATCTTGTGGCGACACCCTTACTGAGCTGTTACCGGTATGTAAACAAACCTCCGTGATAACGAACCCTCGATGACAGCTACAGCCAGGCAGAATGACTTGTTGGGTTGATGATGTTAGACAGTGGCCTCCAGTCACAGATGAAGGTACAAACGATTTTACAGATTATTTATCAAAATAGCTTGGCAAGCTAGCTAGGCTAACGTTAGCTAACGAGGAACTAAAAAGATCTGTCCATTTGGCAACAATAAATAAATGAATGACATCAAATAAACGAATTCATCTTTTTCATTTGTGTCCATTATTTATCTCATTTTCACATTGCAAAAGGCAAGGGTAAGGTACAGCTAGAAAGTATACATAATATCGACCAATTAGTGTCTTTAAACCATGGAAAGAGGTCAATATAACAGCAGGAGAACAATTATGTCACATAACGTTACATTTAGCTCAGGAAAGCCATCTAATGACCATAGCATTTCGCCTTTGGCTAGGCCCCGCCCCCCTTAGTTACTGTTGCTACGTCCGACAAACAAACTTCATCTGGGCTCTGGTATCAACATGGCTTATGCTGTGACAGCTCTTCCTGCTGAAATTTTATCAAACTTTTATAAAGCAGCAAATAAAGTGTCCGATAGAAGTAGTCAAAAGGGGCTGCGATATACGTTTGAAGGCATACGTTCATGACATACAGGTGAAACGCAAGGAACAACAAGGCATCCAAAATAGAGGCAATGCATACCGGTCACAGTCAAAAAATGAACCACCGCATATCGTACTAATCGAGACGGAGGCTGGGACTAACAATATCAAGGAGCAACACTGTTCATGCAAAGCTGGAGGTCTCTATTCACTTCTATAATCGTTATTACAAAGCAAACGGACTACGCGAGTATAACGTTGTATTTATTAGCAGCGTGTGCTAGACGACACTTTTAGTTGTCAGGATTTGACTTCGGTTTTGGGAAGGGAATAAACGCACACCCCCCTCCAACCTCTCTGGGAAACGCGTATCTGTGTTACAAATGCCCCAGGCACAACGTTTAACCATATTTTTGATAAAACTACGACGGTAATAGCCTGCCGAGACCAAAAATATGAGACGGCTGTGTTAAAGTCAATGGAGCGCTGTGAAAAAGTGTCGGACCTCTGTGGGAGCTCGTTCTTGGCTGCGCTGTGATTGGTCAATCTACATTCTAGGGTGTGGCTTAGCCAAAGGCGAATTGAATAGAAAAAATAGCTAGAGAGGAGATTTTGCTGAGCACTATTTATTATATTTTTACTTATGTCATTAAATAATTGTTATTATAACATAAACTGCATTATATTTAATTTAATTTGTTATTTAAAAAAAAATTATGTCACAGTCAAGCAAATCAAACATTAACAACAGACATAACAGTAATGTTACTAACGTTACTGCCCCAATGCGCCCTTTACTGCCGCCATTGAAACAATGTAAAACCATAGACAGTAAAAGAAATGGACAGAGCGATCTCATTGGAACTCAGTTGAGACAGTTGAAGCCCACTTTTAGCGATTTTTGAGCACTTCCGTTCCTGACGCGCAGACTCAGACCGACTCAAACTAAGCTTGATGACGTGAGCAACCTGTCTGACAGACGTTAATCTTCTAGTAGCTGTGCGTGAAAACTGCCAACGTTAATCTTGCAGAGACGGGGAACTTGAGCAAAGAGTTATTTGGCGTGAGTGAGCAGGAGTAAGAATTCCGTTGCTTTTATGGACTCATTATCTATGGGCTTCTCCCTTGACGGGACGTCCCCCCGATTGCCTGCGAGCTTCTCCTCCTGTCTGTACGGTAATTTCTGTACAGCGCGACAGAGAGTCGAGTGGTTATGACGCAATCGTTAGCCTATTTTTACTAAATCTGTTTCTACGGGGCCATAGTGTAACATAGAAGGTAATGGAGCCCTTTATACATTGTCGTGTTTCTTTAGAAATAAATAATGGACAAATGGAGTCTTTAAACGCCTCAGATGTAAAGTTATTCGCTGTCAAAGTGACGCAAAAATGAATGGGAGTCAATGGAAATGCTAACGCAAGTGAAGTTCTGCTACAACATGGCGGCACCCGGCGGGCTTCAACTTCCGGTCGATGGATTACCCCCTTGTGTAAAACGGAACATGTTTTCCCACTCGACATTATAAAAGTTGTAACGTTAGTGACAGTCAAAAATCGCGGGCTGTTGGGGGCCAGTGGACGCAAGTTGCAACTAAAACAATAGGAGGCAATGGCGCAGCAACAGCTCAGTTATGGCGCCCGCTTACTTCCGGTAGTTTCGCCGGATTCGTCTATAGCCCTAAATTCATAATTAACAATTAAAATAGCGTATTTGATTATTGTTTCTCATAGGTTACAGAAAAACATTGTTAGAAATTGTACAAAACACCCAAATTACATCTGAAATTGATTATTGTTATTTGTTACAGATGATAATTTATAAAAATCTAAATTTAAAGCTAAATTGAAAAAGTACAATTTATGACAGGACCACACCCTAATTAATCATCTTCGGTTGAAGTTACAGGTTTGACTTGAATCATTTAAAACTCCTAATAATAATTCAAATATGAAACATATAGAAATTACATTATAGAAATATAATATAAAAATATTATAAATTCTATTTATTTTGTTAAAATAGAAAAATAGATAACTGGTAAAAAGTGTATATGGTTTTCATCAAACTTCACTTTGATTTTTACAGTGTTTTACTGTAGTAATAGGAACTTTGTAATGGTCAGGAATTTGATGATGTACCATTGAAGTGTAGTTGAAATCTTCATGTTGTTTCAGTATTTGTACATCAGATTGCAACATTGATTTAATTATGTTACCATTACATTTAGGCATTAAATGCGGCTGCAAACATGATGTTGAACAAACATTATAGTGTAACATTGATTTGATGACATTACCACAGATTTTTTTTCTTCATCACATTAATTTGTTCATTTATTTTCATCACTAAAGGGTCTTATGAAGGGTTCGGTCAAATATTTTGACAATAAATTGTATATTTTTGTGGGGTAACCTAAGCA
The DNA here is from genome assembly GCF_029890125.1 of Rhinichthys klamathensis goyatoka. Taxonomy (NCBI): domain Eukaryota; kingdom Metazoa; phylum Chordata; class Actinopteri; order Cypriniformes; family Leuciscidae; genus Rhinichthys; species Rhinichthys klamathensis. The sequence goes on along the minus strand of NW_026607002.1, from coordinate 3,497,709 downwards.
AAGACCTAAGACTTTAAAATGACTTGTTAAAATACATAATATAAAATAATATAATATTCGTTACGCCCCACGGCTCAAATGGGACGCAATAAAATTGGGACACGAGAAACACATTTTTAAAGCAAATTATTTATTTGCAGAGAGCACCAAAGGCTTCATGTTTTTACACTTTAAAGCAGATCAAATCCTTGTTTCATTTTTAATTTAGGTTAAACAAAAATGTTTAGGCCTACTCAATATTTAATATTTGCCCACTTCTTTAAATTAGAAATGCTACATCCACTTTAATTTCTTGAACAAGAGCATGTGGACATCAAAACATGCAAACTATTATTATTTTTAAATCGTGATGTCATGAAATCGTGATAAATTCATGTATTCTCCTGTTCTGGTGTAGATTTATAAATGATTTACGTGACAAATCTGATGAAATGGCACACATTGCGTTCCCAGGTGAACGTTATAAGTAACCCAAACTCACAGCATATTCAGAGATGGAGTTTTAGGCGTCCAGGGGGAGTGGGAGGGGGGCGAGATTCATTGCCTGAAATCAATCGTCTGTTTAGTGGGAGTGGTGGTATGGATGAGAAGTTCAACTTAGTATTGAGCGAGGGCATGGTGGGAGGGGCCTTCGGTAGTTTAGGAAAGCATCTTCATTCTTGCCGTTCCTTCCACCTATGGGTAAATGCTTATATTCATTATATGCATCACATGAATAATCAGAAAAGAAATGAGATAAGGAATGAGAACGATTGATGCTGAACTCTGAGGCTGAAGAGAGAGAACAGATACACACTCATAGACAAACATTATGACAAATAAAACACAGAAATCATCGTTGCATTCTGTCATACTCACGTTTACCAACATTGTCCAGCATCTTCTGTAAGACACTGAGCTTCAGGTTGGTCAGGTGATCTGTGAAAGTGATCTGAAAATGGGCTCTGAAACAACATTGAAGAGTCAGAGATGCTGATGGTTTGAGATAAAGAAGCACAGAGAAAAACAAACACAAACCTTAGCAATGTGGCCTCAAAGTTCTGTGAGAAAAAGAGAAAGAAATGCAAATTATTCAGCAAAACTGATTGGACATATAATTGGACATTGGAGAAAGATTCATTGACACCTGCAGTATTGCAGCATTCCTCCTGTTCTGGATGTTTCTGATTGTGGGAGATGAAATCTGTTTGCTCGTCACTCTTGGATTGTGGTCTGAAGCTGGAAGGCTAAACTGGGCGCTGAGACAACATTGAGTCAAAGATGCAGATCACAGAGAAAAGATAGAACTCTAGGGTTCTTGACTCAATTTAAAGAACCATTAATGCCAAAGAGTTTCTAAGGAGAAATGTTTAATTGGTTATTTCAATGTTTGGTGAAGTTTTAAAGCTGTTTAATTAATACAATTTAATTACTTCAATGACTGAATGGGTTAAATCAAACTAAATCCATAAAATGATGGGAACCTCTAAAAGGTTCTCTATATTAAGCGTCTGACGGAACCCTTCAAGATTCCATATAGTCACCTTCCTAAAATAATTGCCTAAGTCATTTTTTGACAAAAATGATTTTTTTTTGCATAAGTCATCTCCTCATGATTCTGGCCACCTCTGGTAAAATTGCCCACATCCTCATTTGAACAGATCATGCAATTAAATACCCTTATACCATGGTCTGGGTGAATACTCGATTCTGATTGGCTGCAGGGTGTCCGTTAAAAAGTGATAGAGGACACCTAGTAAAGTAGTTCTGGTGAAACTGACTGTTTACCATTCGAAATTAATAAATAAATGCGCCGGCTACAACAGCTGTGAGTAACCATAGCAACAGGCAAAGTATCCGTTAACAATTTGCTCTATCAAAACAAACATCTAACGTTAGTTAGATATTACATAGCCTACTAATACAACAATGAGCGACTTCGTTATTTCTTTTAACATTTATGGAGAATATGACAACTTTGACGACTGGGATGCTGCTGAAGAAAGAAAAAATGTAAATAAAACGGAGAAACGACACAAAGAGATAACACCGGGAGAATTGAGAAGACGAAAAAGATGAGATCAACACGAAAAAAACCCAAAACGAAATGGGCAGTAAATACACTCAGAGACTTTATTGTTCAAAAAGAAATGGACTCCAGCTTTGAAAATTACACCGCTGCTGCTCTGAATGAGACCCGGCGGGAGTTTTACGCAGCTGTCCAGACAACCAAGGCAGGAGGACAGTACAGCGTTTCAAGTTTCAATTGTTGTTTGATTAATTGTTTTATGTGTTATAAAAAATAACTATGCCTACCTTTGTGTTTCATGAAAAAAAAAGCATTTTTGAACCTGAAAGGTTCTACAAGCTGAGCGGACTATAAATATCTCCAGTTGCTAAATAAACCGTCAGGCAAGTTATTATTTGTAAAAACTAGATTTAGCCTAATTAAAATATAAACTAATGTTTTAAAAATGTTTTATTTGGCTAATGACCATGGTATAAGTGGTGCGCGTCGGCCGGTTCACACCTCGCCGTCGTCCATTAAAACCTGACAATGGACACCTCGGAGGGCATTGAAGGTGAAGGGTTGGTCAAAATCCCTTGCCTCTTCAAATACATATATAATCATATATCATTTTGAATGGTTATATACTTCCTTTATAAAAATCAATAATCAAATATATTCATTATCACATAATAATTTTTATATTCTTGTGCTTGTGAAATTATATTTTCTTAAATGCATGGATGCAAGTAACCAGTTTCTTTTAGGTGCATTCCAATCTTACTTTGAGATTGCACGTAGTACACGCAGGACACGAAGGCCACGGAACCCACAAGGCCGTTTGTCTCTTTCTCTGGGATCAGTAGAAAGGTTAGAGGGTCCTAAAGGCAGCGTGGGCACATATGATTCTTCGCTGGACATATGGTCAAGCTATATTGAGCGTTACTATCAAACTTGAATTGTTGTATTAAAATGTATTCTTTCCAGTGTATTTCCTTCCTTGGGAGTAAATGCCAGTGATCTGTTTTTCTCCCAAACGAGTGAATGTTTTAGCATTATGTTTTGGTATACTTAACTGATAATAAGGAGCTCAGACTCTCTTCAGCCTTGATGGGAGCTGTTATTTGCTAGTGTCTGTTATTTGTGTGTGTGTGCGTATGACATTCTATGTAGGTTCTGGACGTTCGGACCAGACACCCCGGCGCCCTTCTCTAACCTGCGAGGCCACCACAGACCTAAATCCAATGAGTGGACGACAACTATCTTTACTAATGGCGATAGGCACCCCTATCTCCTCACATGTGTTAAATTGTTTAGGCTTTCATGTTTCTTAGCCAATGAGAATCATTCAACCTGTAAGCAATGACGTAGCTTAGACCTTGGAAATGGTATAACTGCTGTGATCTTTGTAACTGTAAGTGGGGCGGCCTACGAACTCCTGTGGGAGTCTTGAAGCTGACTTCTGCTGATGAAAATGCAAACTATCTTCAGTAAAACTTTTCTTTAATTTTTTATAAGTCTGACTCCGGGTCTTCATTCTTCATATCTGGTTCTGGGTCTTTGACTGTACACCCCTTACAGTTATGGTGGAGGATGCGGGCAATTATTCTCGGTGACACCCCTGGCAAATCAACAAACAAGGTAGTAAGCTTTTATTAATTGTTAGTGCTGTCTGACTGGAGGAGATTTTGAAGGAGAGCGGGAGAGCTTCACTCCGATGAGGCGAGTGAAGCTTCACTCCGATGAGGCGAGTGAAGGAGTAAGTTAATTATACTGCTGACAGTATAAGAAGTCGCTGAGAGCGTCGTTAAGGGTAACGGCAGCAGACAGCGCAAGCGAAGCGTGCTCTGTGGGGGCCCCGCTGGGCATTACTGGTGTAGCACCACCCCAGCAGAGCACGTCCCTGGGCTAGAGGTCCAGTGGCACCGTAAACCTGCTCAATCTCTTCCATCTCAGATAGGGGATCCCCGAACTTAGTGAAGTGAATCAGGCAGTTAGGGATACTAACAATAATAGGGTTGTTTGCCAGGGATGCATCAGGAACAATTCCGAGAGAAAAATTAAAAAAGTTGTGACCCAAATTGGCATGGACCAGTATATGTAACTGTGATTTTGGAGTATACTTTGCAGTTTCATCACGCAGAAGCCAAGCTGTGTTGTTCAAAGATCGCCGCCTCCATTTCTGCAATAACTTCAGGTGAGTATGAACCATGATTAAGATATGGCAGAAAAATGTAATAACTTAATCAGTAACCTGAAGAGTCCTGAAACAAATAGTGAGTCAGGAAAAGCAAACGCTGTAAGCAGCTGTGCTCTAAAGCCCTCACTTTAAATAAATTTGCAGAAATGATTAAGTAAATGGTAGTCAGGATTTTGATTCTGATTGGAAATTTAAAAAACTTGACTGGCTACAAACAAACAAAGAAACTGAAAAATTAAAATGTTTAGCCTCGTATTGCTTACGATGATTACAAGAAGCAAGTGAAAGAAATTCTGGGTCAGGGATAATTTCCCTCGACAAGCGACTAAAGTTAAACAGACACTTTGTGAAAACAATATTTTGCAGCTTATGAAAATTAATGTTCTGCCAATAATAATGATGAAGGTTATGATTGGGTTATTATGATTAAATCAGCCACTGGTGGACTGTAAAAGAATACAGAGAACTGCTTAATCAGTAGCTCTGTTTGCATTCCTGAATGGGACACACTGCTTCAAGGGCGTGCAGTAAGTTGGAGCCGTTGAGGCTGACACATGAACCCACCAGATGACAGAGAGTGTTTTAATGGTGGTCATCAGGACCATTTAATACGTAACTCTAAATTCCCACCGAGAAGGTGTTTAAAAATGTGATAAAATGACAACACATTTCTGGTAATAATGTGAGTTTGAAAGTAGATCAGTGTTTAAATGACGATATTAAAGTTGTCGTCTGAGAAAGAACAAGAGATAAAACAAGGTCAAAAGATTGAAGTCTTAAAGTGAATCCTTTTGAAGAAAAGATCTATAATACTAATTTTTAGTGAATTGATGAATACAGGTTGATGTAAAATTAATGACTCCAACAAATGTGAGTTGCAAAATATATCAAAGTAACTTAAAGGATGATTGTGTTGTAATTAAACATTTTAAAAAGGTTTTAGATGATATAGAGAGACTAATCTCACAGATGATTTACAATAACTGCAAAAGTATCACAAGCAGAGAGTGCTTGCCTCGTCAAACTTAGTGTGAATCCTAATTGGAGATTGATAAACTCCAAGAGAAAACTGAAGTCAAATATTAAACTATGGTTGAGAACTTGACAATTAAAATTGAGATTGAGAAATGTGAAACGTTATTGAGAACTAGAATAATTATTTTTATGTAAAACAAATAAGCAGAAGCCGTACTGAATTAACAGTTGCTAAATGCTGATTAAACAAACAGCTTGAAAAGTTGACCATGAAAGAACTAGAAGCTGATGTTTAGTTTTCAAAAGATAAGTTTGTTATTGGCTGTAATGAAACAGTTTGCTTATCTGAATCTGATGTGTGCTGTGGCTGAAACTGCCAGTGCAACAGACTCAATCTGAGTGGAAATTTGTAATGCCTAAATTTCCTGATGTGTGGGCAAAAGACAAATATAAATAATATGTTTATTTGAAACCGTATGTAATTTCTGGCAAAGATGCCTTAAGCTGGGATAGAGTTAAAAGATGATAGATAAATGTTTGATGTTAGAAGTATATGAGAGAGCAGTGTACCATCCAATAGAGTCTCAGAGTCTCTCTCATTCAATGAGTCAGCTAAAAGCTGGTATCTGTGATAATGTGTAAAGCACAGTGTTTCAGTTGAAGGATCATAGACACAGAGATGTTTTAACAATAAAACTGAATGACTTTAAAGAAGTATTTAAAATAATAATACAGATAGAGATGACATTTTGATTAGGTTAATTTAGGACCAGTAACTTCTTTGTCTGATCTTAGTCCCCACCATGAAACGGGGGAGGGAACGACGGAAATGTACACTGAATGTACGGTTGTGATCTAAATTCACTGAGTATAATCCAAGTAGCTAGGTTGCTGCTTTTAAGATAGTTAATGGATTTAAGTGATTAAATACTGTTGTTCTGACCTGTCTCCCTATGTGAACACTATTAGGCAATCCGAATGGCTCTGGTGACTCTTGAACGTGCCTTTCCTAAGCTCTAGAAAACAGCTGAGTTCTGTTGAAGCAAACAGCCTGTGATGGGAAAGAGCGGTCACCAGTGGGCACGAGTGGCTACTCAATGACGGGTAAGACCTTCTATTGGCCAGACAGGGGGCAACCCAAGCCAGAGTGGATCACGTAAAGTCACTGGGCATCTCAAGATGGAGGTGTTTATGTGAGAAAGGTATGAGAGTGGAGCGGATGACTGTGAGGCCAGCAGCATCCTTTATCGTTAGGGCGGATGAGCTGTGAGGAGTTACAGACAGTCTGACCCAGAAACGTGATGTTCCTCTAATACCAATCACCAGAAACCGCATTCATTGTATGGCTTGTTTTTTTATTGTGACAAGCGTCTGCAAATATGCCAGGGGAAAACACCCTGATGGAGATTATAGATAAAGGGCTAACAGAAATGGGCTTTCAAGAGCCAGCTGAGGCCATGAAGTGATTCCCATTAGTTGTTGTGGAGACAGTAGCAAAACTTTTTATGTACTGGTTTGCCTTATGGGCAAGGAAAATCATAGTGTTGATTTTGAACTAATAGGTCTATGACATAGTTTTAACTCCTGAAGGTCGTTAGACATGGTGGTGGCTAAAGATGAAGACAGCTTTTGTAGATTTGAGAAAAGTCTGGATAACAAGGTGAATGGTCAAAGGTTATTGTAATTAATTTAATATTACATTATGTCTAAGTTACAGCCTTAGAAGGCTGTTGAAAAAGATTATTTATTTATAGTGAGAGAGACTGCTTGAGCAGAGGAAGGGATGGTAACTGTGTCTGTCTTTCCATTATTGGCCTGCTAGAGCAAGCTGAAGCAAAATAATGATAATGAAACAAAACAACCCAGCTGACCTTGTTAAATTCTAATGAATAATGAACAGGCATGCTTTGAAACTGGTTGGGAGACCATGTAAAATTAGGTAGAAGCTACCGGAAAATGGGAAGTTTAAAATCTTATTTAAAATTTAAATCTTTTAGCAATAATATAAAGAAAAATGAACATTGAAAATGAACAGTTAACATATGTGTGTCTAGTATGAGTGCGTGTGATGGTGACAGCACTTTATGTCTTGTATGTATTAGTTTGGGGTACTATTATTTCCTGATTTTGAGGATATTGTCATTAACCTCTGGAATTAGTGTTTTATCATTACAGATGGGTTAAGTGAAATGACCAACTTTAAAAAAGTTGATAATTCTAAGACAATCTGATGAAAAGACAATGCAGAACATGGGACGAGCTTTAATTGAAGTGGTTCTCCATCTCTGTCTGCTATTGGTAATTATGAATGCTTTTGTCATTTATGATATTGAACTGAATTACTCTCTGGATTAGTATTTTATATAATTTGGAATTGTAAAGAAGATTGCCGTCCATTATGGGGTAAAACTCTTGTCTAAATTCAACTGAGGGTCTAAATTTAAATAGACAACTAGGTGGGATCATAAGGATAAACGTAGGAAAAAAATATATATATATATAGACTTGACGGCAGAGAGACAAAGTGACACATTGGCTAAGTCACTATCCAAATTATCCAGAGTGAGCTCCCTCATTTTTATTGAAAGGCCGGAGGGCGAACAAAGAAGGAGTGAATATAACTTCTAAAAAGAAAAGGCTTTATTTCTCAATCCCTTAAAGGTATGTATGACATTAGATGTCTAAGAAAACTACAATTTAATAAAGGTAAAAAGAGAAAGCAGCTATATGGCTGTGGGCTGGGATCTGAGTAACATAATATTTTGGTTTCTGTAAAACTGTAAAGATAAGTGGAACTGAGACAAATACTGTGAGAAGTAGTTATAATGAAAAATAAAGTTGAAGTTAATGATAAGAAAACAAGAGTATTGAAGAATTAATAAAATACCATGATTCCCCTAACGAGGGAACTTTAAGTGTCACTAGGCTGACAGTGGTGAGAGACTCGGATGCAGAAGGAACTGGCATGTAGGGCAAGATGGAAGAAATATAGTAGAAGAAAATGTATGTTATGAAAATACAATTTCTGATAGGATTTATGGAAGTCAAATTAAGTTTAAATGGTATGAAAAAGGTTAGGGTTAGACATTGTATGATTGACAGGGATTCAAGTGATATAAGGATAAGGAATGAACAAAAGCTTTATTAAGCAGAATGGGGAACGATCCTATATTTTAGTGGTAAAGTAATGACTGAAATGATGATGTGAATTTGTTTTATTTTATTTCTATTTTTGAAACAAACAAAAAAGGGTATAAGATGTTATACAATTAAAATGGTACATGCTATGTGACTGTAAACTGAAGGATGATTTCAGTAAAGACTTAAAGTGCTTACATCGATTATTATGGGTCTTAATTATTAATATTTTATTGTTTGTTGTTTATTTTAGTGAGACAACCATTGTGTTTTAAACCTAAAGGGTCTATAAAAGGGGTAGTGAAAATAATGGATTAACCATCCAACTTTGTTTATAATAAAATGATTTGGAAATCATAATTTTATAAAAAAAAAAAAACTAGTGCATATATTCTGGTATTCATGATTATAGACAATGTCTTTATTTAGGATCTGAGTAGTGACTGTGGATCTAGCCCATGCTAGTAGGAATACAGCAATAGTGCTTGCTTATTTAGCCTGGCTTCCAAAGAAAAAATATGTACTTGTTTCGTAATCAGTTATGTGTTTTATAAAAATTTTAACCTGACTGATAAACTGAGGAAGAATGACATTGATGTCCTGTTGTGAGTGGATGGTGGGAGAGCCTCTTAATGGGGACTGGAATTTTTAGTATCCAGCATGTCCATGACGAGGTGAAGAGACAAGTGTGACCCGGCAGGGGAGCATGCGTCACCACTCCTCCCTTCCGTAGTGACCTCACTGGTTAGACCAGACGTGGCGGTATTGGACCCCACATTGGTCTAAAACGGGGGACTGAAGGGTTGGTCAAAATCCCTTGCCTCTTCAAATACATATATAATCATATATCATTTTGAATGGTTATATACTTCCTTTATAAAAATCAATAATCAAATATATTCATTATCACATAATAATTTTTATATTCTTGTGCTTGTGAAATTATATTTTCTTAAATGCATGGATGCAAGTAACCAGTTTCTTTTAGGTGCATTCCAATCTTACTTTGAGATTGCACTTAGTACACGCAGGACACGAAGGCCACGGAACCCACAAGGCTGTTTGTCTCTTTCTCTGGGATCAGTAGAAAGGTTAGAGGGTCCTAAAGGCAGCGTGGGCACATATGATTCTTCGCTGGACATATGGTCAAGCTATATTGAGCGTTACTATCAAACTTGAATTGTTGTATTAAAATGTATTCTTTCCAGTGTATTTCCTTCCTTGGGAGTAAATGCCAGTGATCTGTTTTTCTCCCAAACGAGTGAATGTTTTAGCATTATGTTTTGGTATACTTAACTGATAATAAGGAGCTCAGACTCTCTTCAGCCTTGATGGGAGCTGTTATTTGCTAGTGTCTGTTATTTGTGTGTGTGTGCGTATGACATTCTATGTAGGTTCTGGACGTTCGGACCAGACACCCCGGCGCCCTTCTCTAACCTGCGAGGCCACCACAGACCTAAATCCAATGAGTGGACGACAACTATCTTTACTAATGGCGATAGGCACCCCTATCTCCTCACATGTGTTAAATTGTTTAGGCTTTCATGTTTCTTAGCCAATGAGAATCATTCAACCTGTAAGCAATGACGTAGCTTAGACCTTGGAAATGGTATAACTGCTGTGATCTTTGTAACTGTAAGTGGGGCGGCCTACGAACTCCTGTGGGAGTCTTGAAGCTGACTTCTGCTGATGAAAATGCAAACTATCTTCAGTAAAACTTTTCTTTAATTTTTTATAAGTCTGACTCCGGGTCTTCATTCTTCATATCTGGTTCTGGGTCTTTGACTGTATACCCCTTACAAAGGGTTGGTCAAAATCCCTTGCCTCTTCAAATACATATATAATCATATATCATTTTGAATGGTTATATACTTCCTTTATAAAAATCAATAATCAAATATATTCATTATCACATAATCATTTTTATATTCTTGTGCCTGTGAAATTATATTTTCTTAAATGCATGGATGCAAGTAACCAGTTTCTTTTAGGTGCATTCCAATCTTACTTTGAGATTGCACGTAGTACACGCAGGACACGAAGGCCACGGAACCCACAAGGCCGTTTGTCTCTTTCTCTGGGATCAGTAGAAAGGTTAGAGGGTCCTAAAGGCAGCGTGGGCACATATGATTCTTCGCTGGACATATGGTCAAGCTATATTGAGCGTTACTATCAAACTTTAATTGTTGTATTAAAATGTATTCTTTCCAGTATATTTCCTTCCTTGGGAGTAAATGCCAGTTATCTGTTTTTCTCCCAAACGAGTGAATGTTTTAGCATTATGTTTTGGTATACTTAACTGATAATAAGGAGCTCAGACTCTCTTCAGCCTTGATGGGAGCTGTTATTTGCTAGTGTCTGTTATTTGTGTGTGTGTGCGTATGACATTCTATGTAGGTTCTGGACGTTCGGACCAGACACCCCGGCGCCCTTCTCTAACCTGCGAGGCCACCACAGACCTAAATCCAATGAGTGGACGACAACTATCTTTACTAATGGCGATAGGCACCCCTATCTCCTCACATGTGTTAAATTGTTTAGGCTTTCATGTTTTTTAGCCAATGAGAATCATTCAACCTGTAAGCAATGACGTAGCTTAGACCTTGGAAATGGTATAACTGCTGTGATCTTTGTAACTGTAAGTGGGGCGGCCTACGAACTCCTGTGTGAGTCTTGAAGCTGACTTCTGCTGATGAAAATGCAAACTATCTTCAGTAAAACTTTTCTTTAATTTTTTATAATTCTGACTCCGGGTCTTCATTCTTCATATCTGGTTCTGGGTCTTTGACTGTATACCCCTTACAGCATTAACCCTTACCTGTCGTATAATTGCCAATGTCAAGAGTGTGACTTAGGCTGTTTTAGTTTGTGTTCTCTGAGAAACCTGAAAAAATCACTTGGGTAATTATTTTAGGAAGAACCTTTTCTTCTAAGGCTATGTTTACACGGAAACGATCTGAAGAGAAAACGCAAAAGTGGGGTTGCGTTATCACTTTTTATTCTGCGTTTAGACGAGCGTTATGGTTGGGAAATCCGCGTGCATATGGTGACGCAAAAGTGTGTGAAATTCGATGTAGTATGCACTCCAGGCGGCTAGGGGCAATGTGAAGCACTGCCACACAACAACACCAATATCTTAGAATATTTTTTACAACTGCTGAAAAGACTCTTGTATGTTTTTCAGAGCTGCTAGGGCAACTTGAAGGTCCGACGTATGGAAATAATCTGACATGTTGGTTGTTATTTTCCTGTACTGGCGCATGCATGTGACGTAAACGCGTACGCGACGAGAGCCACCGTGAGCAGATTTGCGTTTTTACCGTTTAGACGGGAACGCGACGGTGGAGCGTTTTTAAGATTTCCACTCTGGAGGGTGTTTTCACTTTTTTGCGTTTTTAAGCCCCCAAAACGCCGTCGCCGTGTAAACGAAAGGCACATCCGATAAAATATTTTTACGTTTTCACCCGGAATCGTTCTCGTGTAAACGGGGCCTAAGAGTGATGATTTGAGTTCAGAAGCACAGAGACAAACAAACACAAACCTTTTCAATGTGGCCTTAAAGTTCTGTAAAGAATAAAGAATAAAAATTTGAGTTTGGCTTAAATCTCTGAAATTGACATTCATATAATTGGAGAATAATGAAGATGAATTGACACCTGCAGGAATGAAGCATCTTCAGCCTTCATCTGCTCCTCGATGTCTCTGATTGTGATTGTGAGAGATGAAATCTGTTTGCTCGTCCCATTAATCTTCTCCTTCATCATCTGACTCCTCTTCTCCTCTTCCTCTCTCAGCGCTGTTATTCTGGCCGCTTCTTCATCATGTAGAAACTGGTGAAGTTCCTCAAACTCTTCTTTAATCTGCTTCTCTGTGCCTTGAGCGTGAAACTGAAATTAGAGACCGCAATATTGACCAAACTAGATCTACATCAGTATCTACACTTCCAGAATTGCATTAATCATATTGTTTATTTCAAACCTTAATATCTTCAGCAGTTTTACACAGATTCTGTCCATGATTCACAGATGTCCTCAGTTCCTTCTGTAAGTCTTCCAGTAAAGCTTTGAGTATCTCCTGGAAGAAAACAACAAAAACAGTGTCATTATCATCTTCTTCTGCTTATCTGGAGCCGAGTCACGGAGGCAGCAGTCTAAGCAGATTTCCCTCTCCCTAGACACTTCCTCCAGCCCTTCCGGGGGGACACTGAGGCGTTCCCAGGCCAGCCGGGACTCGGGAGACATAGTCCCTCCAGCAGGAACACCCCCCCGGGAAGGCGTCCGGAAAAGATGCCCTCTACACTGAGCTCCTCCCGAGTGACAGAGCTTCTCACCCTATCTCTGAGGGAGCGCACAGCAACCCTGTGGAGAAAGCTCATTTCGACCGCCTGTATCCGGGATCTTGTCCTTTCGGTCATGACTAGGTTTGGGTTTTATCCGATTCCAGTACCTACTCTGTATTTTTTAAACGGTTCCGGTGCTTAAACGGTTCTTAAATCGGTACTTAAGAAAATGAAACCGCACACACTTTATCAAAAAATAATACCCTTTAATTTACAGGGCCAAACTGGACACAATATTAACTTAAATCTTTAAACAATATAAATACAAGTAACATATGGTAATAATAAAACCAATATAAAATAAAAATTCATATTTACATAATATCAAATGAAACAATATTGTATCAAACAATGTAATAATACTGGAGATTAATAGAGATTACTAGCAGGCAGAGCTGCCAACTCTCACGCATTGACCATCACGCATTGACCCTTTTCACACAGAAAAATCGCGGACAAAGAGGACACTGACACCGACAGACAAGACAGAGAAGGTTACTTTTTATATGGAACAAATCCACAGCTGGTTTTTCATATTAAACTATGTTATTCCCTTAACTAAGACGAGTTGATACATACCGCTCTCGTCTCAGTGCGTGCACTAAATCGCTGTCTTGCGGCGAAACTTTGTTAGATCTTATCTCAGCCCTGTTCATTCAATAGGGGGCCAATATAGCCTATTGGTAGGCTATTAAATGTATTTTCTGAGAATTTATATTTCAAGTTTTGACTGCTCATGTCACGTCCATAACGCTGGAATTCCCCAATTTTAAATAATTTATCCTCAACTAGTTTTGTGGTGTAGGTCTACGTATTTTATAATGTTAACTTCAAAATTCAAATAACACTAAGAGTGATTTAAAGATGTGGTAGCATTGGATACGGGAAGGATAACTCTTGGAGTTGGAAGGGGTGTGTCGCGATTCTGCGGGTTCGTGGATCTGAGTGTCGCGATTTCATATCGCATATCGTTACAGCCTTAGAATGTTAAGTTCTACTACTGTATAGCTATTTTGTATAGCTATTTTATTATTTATATGCTATGCTGTATAGCAACCAGTCATGATCAGGGCCATTTGATTGCTTTAATTGGGATAAAATTCTCTAAAAACATCAATCATACACAAGAATAAAAGGCATGACATTATATTCATAATAAGAAAACAATTTATTTCCTTTTAGCGAGAGTGTCAGGCAACGCGTTATCGCAGTATCAGCCGCGGCTGACTGGTTGAGCGCCAGTAAGCGTCTGTAAGCTGCCAGTCTGATCACGGCCATTTGACTGGTTATATTGGGATAACAGTCCCCAAAACATCAATCATACTAAAGAACATAATCATATCAACAGATGCATAATAAATGCAATGGCGCCACCAGGGGGTGGCCACCCCTGGCCGACTCCTGGCCACCCCACTGGCCACCCCAATGGCCAGAATAAATTTTAGTAGCATCAGTTATGCATTTCATAAATAAGTCAAAAATATTCTTTAGTAAAAGAAGACGGGGCATTATGTGTTGTGACGTTCTTTTTAAGTGCCAAATGGTTACAGTATAGCTACTGTTACAGCAGCTTTTTTTTGACGTTTTTTGTCAAAACGTCTTTGCCACGTTTTGACAAGCAGGGATGGAAACAGCGCGCTTTTCGGCGCCTCTCGCTTTTTTTACGTCAGTTTGGGTGACAAAGTCATCTGAAGTCATTCCATAGCTTAATGTGAGGGACAGAAGTCTATTTACATCATTAAAGTATACGGAAACTCGTTTTCCCTCCTCTGCGGCTGTCAATCATTCTCCATTCATATTCAAACAGCGCGCGCGCCTCTTGGATGCACGGTAAAACTCTCTCCAATATGATATATTCACATTATAATGCATGATCTGTAGATAAAAGGCTGTATATTTGCATAAAATTACTTTATTTTGTTGGAGTTTGTTGTTTTTAAACGACTCACTACCGTGTGCTTGCTAGATCATCACACACATCACAAGGACTATGAATCGGCATCAAACGCGCAATAACTGGAATATAAAACTGAAACAAAGGAACAAATCGCACTAGGATTTGTGCGCTCGACATTTCTTCGCTTTGTGACGTGAACTTTTAAATACACACTTATGCAGCGCAGCGCTGCACACATAGAGTCACCATGTTGCTTTGAGCACATCATTCTGCACCCGTGATGCGCATACACGCTGTGTGCGCTCTGTTTTTCATGTTATCATAGGTTTGCGCACTGAAATATTATTAAAAGCCAATATATTTTGTTATACCTAGCCTGCTCAATACATTTAAAATAAGCATAATTTAATTGTATATTATTTATTTGTAGTGTAGGCTATATATGCACTTCTGAATTCTTGATATTAATATATAAATATAAAATTGTGAAATGTATGATTGCCTGATTGAATTTTATAAGAGAACTAATAGTAATTTGTTTTTATTAACATATTTAGATTTTATAAAATTACTGTGCAGATTTTTTCAAGAATTACTTTTTGCTGCTGATTTATACATGGATTTCTCGGCGACGTCATCACTGCTTGCGCACGCAACCAGGGGGCAAAAGACCCGCGGTCGTCGTACCGGAGTAAAGGGTTTAGGCTATAGCATACTGCTGTGCAAAGGCAAAAGACCTTAACTTCAATTTTGTCAAAAATGAGTTATTGCCATATTTGGAACAATGGACATCAGTTTTATCATGTGGAGAAATATCTTGCGTCAATATTGTTCTATGATGTTGTTTTTGCCATAACTTCCAAAAGCAGAGGGAAAGCAAAGGCAGAAGCCTCGAGTTACAATCTTTTAGCTTTGTTCCACTAACACAAACCAACCCAGCAGATATAACTTAGAAGATCGCAGCTTACCTTTTCTTTTTCTTTTTTAAACATCCAATGAGAATACAAATCCATTGTTTAAATCCATCATGTGCTGGCTGGCTAGCCTAATTCTATCAAAGTGCAAAGTTGTCCAGAGGTTGACAATCTATTCCAAGTGTCGCTGTGGGTAGACTATTAGTAGGGTGACCAGAGGTTCGGGTAACACCAACCACTATGAAATTGTCCCGGTTAAACAGTTAAAATGCTGACAGCTAAACGGTGTAAACGTAGAGGATTCCAACAGCGCGACGTACAACAGTCTGCCGTTAAAGCTATGAGCTAAAAGACACAAACTAGCTAGCACTGTCGGAAAAACAACAAAGACGTGAATAAAGGTTGCGTTTTCTTAAAACTGGGTGCATTCATACAGGTTAATGTAGGCCTATTAACTAACAATGAACAAAACATTTGTTACAGTATGTATTCATCTTTGTTAAACTAACTAGTCTAACATGATTCATACATGCATCACAGTATGTCCGGATTTTGATTCGTAAACAGTTGGACATTTTACATAATGTTATATTAATAAACACAAACAAACAGATCCAACTCTGAAATTGCAGTTTATTATTGAGTCAACAAGAAATGACAAACAATGCGAAATCTACGTTAATTACAATGTTCTTTTACAGAACTCGGCATAACAGACAGCGGTTTTTTGCCCCCTGGATGCGCGCGCATCCGGTATTGTTTGTATACAAGAAACCCGTGTATACACTCATTAAGTTTATTAAAAATCCATGGTACATTTATGTAATATTTAAAGGTGTTAACTGTAATCTTACACTGCAAAATAATAACTTAAAAAGGATTAAATTCATCACAATTATGTAAGTATCTGGAAATTTGCTGTGGGGCGAGGGCCCTTATATATATCATATATATATATATATATATATATATAATATATATCATTATATATAATATAATATATATTAGTAGGGCCCTACTAATATCATTAGTAAGCTAACATTAAATATAACACAATAAACCAAAGTATATCAGTAGGAGTTTCCTTAAGTCTTTCTGATAGTTTTCTACAGGCCGGTTTACTACAACAGTAGAATAAAATTCTGAAATTATGGTTTATAGTTTTGGTGTGCCACCCCAAGATTTTAAGTGGCCCCATCTGGCCACCCCTATGAAAAATTTCTGGAGGCGCCACTGTGTACAGTTGTAATTGCGTTCCGATTATAAATTCAGAAACGGAGCCTCCCTTATCTTGTCGTTCAAGGGTTACAATAGTCCCTTTTCAGACGTTTCAATAGTATGAATGTTTGAAAAAAATTAAGTTTCGATCATAAATTTAAAAGAAAAATTAAGAAGAAAATCATATTCACCACGGGAAAAAAGCATTATACTCACCAAAACTACTGATTATTTTTTACACAAAATCCATCCTTATTTCTTTCCTCAAGAAGACTTAAATTACTCTGTTGTACAGGTTATCTGTGCGTTTCAGTTCCAACAATAACTAATGCTGTAAGTCGAGTCCCGTCATATTTCTAGCGTTTTAATTCGCTTTAGAGAGTGTCTGCTCGACAGGAGCAGTGGACACAGTCACCGCATAACCTGACGATGTGTACCGCTGTCCCATGCTCTCACACAGAGTTTTGAACGAAAGCAATGAGATCAGCGGGACTTTTGCCTTCAAAATCTTTCGTGGCATAACTTACATTAGTCAGTGTTTACCCGGACAGATCGAATAGAGTTCCGTGACTCTGCGTTAAGCTCAGGCTGAATAAGGGATTTTTTCCGGTAGGTTTGAACTTGCTGGGGGTCGAGGAGGGAAAGAAACATTAATTTGTGGGTTGAAAAACTATTTAATCTTCAGGAATATATTTTAGTTTGCAGTTCGCTACAGATGCGGCTAGCCTACTGACTTCCAGTAATAGTACGCGCTCTGACCATCCAATCAAAGAACGTGAAAATGCTGACGTTATTGTATGCCTGCTAGATGGCCCCGCTGCACTCAAATCGAAATCTGATTGGCTGATTAAATCTGACTGCTTATCTGATTGGTTAAAGCCAAGGGGGTAATCCATCGACCGGAAGTTGAAGCCGGCCGGGTGCCGCCATGTTGTAGCAGAACTTCACTTGCGTTAGCATTTCCATTGACTCCCATTCATTTTGGCGTCACTTTGACAGCGAATAACTTTACATCTGAGGCGTTTAAAGACTCCATTTGTCCATTATTTATTTCTAAAGAAACACGACAATGTATAAAGGGCTCCATTACCTTCTATGTTACATTATGGCCCCGTAGAAACAGATTTAGTAAAAATAGGCTAACGATTGCGTCATAACCACTCGACTCTCTGTCGCGCTGTACAGAAATTACCGTACAGACAGGAGGAGAAGCTCGCGGGCAATCGGGGGGACGTCCCGTCAAGGGAGAAGCCCATAGATAATGAGTCCATAAAAGCAACGGAATTCTTACTCCTGCTCACTCACGCCAAATAACTCTTTGCTCAAGTTCCCCGTCTCTGCAAGATTAACGTTGGCAGTTTTCACGCACAGCTACTAGAAGAGTAACGTCTGTCAGACAGGTTGCTCACGTCATCAAGCTTAGTTTGAGTCGGTTTGAGTCTGCGCGTCAGGAACGGAAGTGCTCAAAAATCGCTAAAAATGGGCTTCAACTGTCTCAACTGAGTTCCAATGAGATGGCTCTGTCCACTTCTTATACTGTCTATGGTTAAAGCAACGGTTTCATTGCTATTCATTGTAAGCTACAGGCGCCCGCACTGTCGATTCTGAAGGCCTGAAGGCAGATTTCTTTGACCCTGGCAACGCATGATGGCTGAAATATGATTGGATAAAAGCGCTAAAATAAACATACACTACTGGAAGCAGCGCAACCAGTGGTGTAGTCTACGTGATACGCAGGTATATACCCACTAGAAAATGTCAAGGATTTCCGTATACCCACTAGGAAAGGCCAAGGATCTCCGTATACCCACTTAAAAAAGCGCGAGTATTCGTAACAACATCGTTTTGTGACAGAACTTTCATTCATAAATTCACCCCGCCGTCTGTGTTTGCGCAGCGGATCAAATCGCGGAATCCAGTCACAAATGTAACTTAGCCTACTGTAAAGCGGAACGTCACGCAATTTGGCCATTTTTGAAAGAATAAATCAAAAGTAGGGATGTACAACGAATCAAATCTCGATATGTACTAGTGTGTAAACTAGTGAACTAGTGTGTAAAGCTCAAAAAGACTGCTATAGAAATAAACTCTGCCTGTTCTGCGTGTTTCTGTGAATGAGCGCTCAATGTGTGCTCTACAAGCTACACACTGAAGCGCGCGTGACACTCATGGCGTTTTCAGCGTCTATGAGGAGGACAGGACATGCACACATTTGAACTTCATCGCAGACCTTTTATGAGTCACTTCACAAGAATTTTACCATTTCATTTGATAAAACTATCGTCATTCATTCGTATCATATACACTCACAAACTTTAAAGTCTTCATGACAACCTGTCAAAATAAAAGTTTTGTATAACGAAGAAAATATAACAGAAATAGGCCATATTACTATTGCACAGTAGAGTATACTTCAAGTAGGCCTAATAATAATAATAATAGTTTATTAAAACACACAGAAGCTCAAATGTCTTTAATTTACAACCCACCATAATAAAAGTTTGTAGAGAGAAAGAAAGTAACTCGAAGGAATTATTAAAGAAATTGCATAGATGTAGCCTACTTTTTAAAATAATAATAATAATCAAATCTATTAAAACATAATTTTAAAGGAATATCACACAAGCTGGGGGGGGGGTTATATTATAAATTTATTATAAATAATTATTATTATAAAATTATAAATATAAATTTATATTATATTTTTTTAATATAAAAAATATATTAAAGTGCAAGTCAGTGATTCTGATAGTGTTTAGGCCAGCAGAGAAGGCCTTGCTGGCCCTGACGGCCCACCACTGCATAAACAGAATGTAGAAACGAAAAATGTCTCAGATGATCCACTGTTTATGACTGCAAGATTCTAAGTTAAGGTAGGCTAATTAACATTCAGTGACTTGCTAACGTAGCATTCTATCATGATAGCGCGACTTCTATGAGTCTATCTGTGCTGCACACCCCTAATTAAAGCTCCTAACCTTGAAAGATTGCAGAAGCTAGGTTTAACTGTAACAATATCCTGGGTAACCAGGATCACCAGTTAATACTATTTTCCACAGTAGAATCTGCATTTGAAAGCCTGGTCAGTCACTACTACTGCTAGTTATTTTTGCCTACTTACTCTGCTTTATGAAAAAGCTTCGTATGTCCCCTTTCTTCTTCTTGGGTGACATAGCTGATCTACAAAGTACAAAAAGGGGCAAAAAACCGGAATATTAAAATGTTTTACTCTGGCCTTTGTATATGGCACGCAGAGACAGCCCTGGTAACTTACCGTCGGCGTCGTCACGCGCGCACACTGTACACACACACACCACCCCAGTGGCGGCTCCTGCAAAATCTCTCAGGGGGGGCAAATGTTTGGATTATTGATAAGGATAAGGTCCACCCATGCAATGGATAAATTAACAGCTTAAGCATGTAAAGGCAACTTCTCTACTTTAAGATTGTGTTGCAGACCTGACAAAATAAATACATTTATTTTAGTTATAAAATATTTTTTTTATTATAATATAAATATAGAGATACAAGGTTTCCATCCCGACAGCAACAATGTATCAGGCAGAATCCATATTGTATATGTCCCTATTTTTTCAAAAATGAATGCTATTGGTCACCCTTTACATCTGTCAATGTGTTTTACAAATATTTTACCAATGGAAAGCATTAAAAGAGCTTGGGAATTATTTTGGGGGAAAAACAGGTTTTCTTTCGTTTCCTGAAAAGTAACAGTTTTGGACATACAAGGCTTCCGTCCGACAGCGCTGATGATGTGTGTGTGTGTGTGTGTTATTACGTTAATTAACATTTTACCAAAATTCAAGCTCAAATGGAGTTTGACAAGGGTTTTTGACCAGTAAATGTATTTTCAATCCACTCAGATAGTTTAAGTTATTTTATTAAAGATTCCACTAGGTGGCGACAAATAATATTGTTGACTGAATCGTTGACATGTAGGATAAAGATTGTGTTGGTGTTCGAATGGAAATGTACAAATTTCAAAGTACAATGCTAGGCGTAAAAAAGACTGCTACCATCCTTTCCTAAACTGATTGTAAAAACAAAGTGAGATTTTCCAACACTCGAGTATTAAAATGTTCAGCAATAAATACTTCTTTAGACAGCCTCTGCTTGTCTTCTCCCAAGGCCCTCCTAGATCTTGTTGTTCCTGTTGCTACTTGCTCCTGCTCAATGTATGCTGATTACTACGACGGGCTGAATGGTATTTATTTTAATGACACGATAAATGACTGTGTTATGACTGCGTTCGCCATGATGTTGTTCAAGTTCAACTGGTCCCAACAGTCTCTCTCGCTCTCGTTCTTTTTTATTTTTATTTTTTTAATCACATTTGATAAAGATATTATAGTAGTGTTTCATTTTTTCTTGTTATTCAAATTCAAAATTGTTTTCAAATATTATTTGTCACTTAATCTTAAAGACTTTTAATAGTGTGTGTTTGTTCCCACCAATCGCTGCACAAGTTAAGGATACGTATGATGACGTAAGCACGTTAGTGCGAGCCCTCCCGGAACCCATAGAGAATGCATTGCAGTGCCTGCAGTTAGAAAAAAAACATCTTTGAATGCAAGTCTATGGGAACACTCTGGGCGATTCTCAGCCATAGTGAAATCGCCCAAAAAGAGGCGGTACTCTACAGAACGTGACATGACGCTGATTGGACTATAGTGACGGCTAGCGTAACTCTGTGGTTGAATGAGATTGTGAATGTGATTGAAAAAGTCACTTTTACACTTTGGTGGTGCGTCGCCCAATCGCCCTAATGAAGAAACCGCCCCTGCACCACCCGCTCGCTCGCTGCCAGTGAGTGCAAGCACAAAAAGTAGTCCCGGCCCACGCGTGTGTAGCCTGCCTGTCAGATATCCCGCCGCCAATCAAATTACGGCGTATCTTGTACTGTCGTCGTCCTGGCCGTTGGAATCGATCCAAATAGCAGCGCAAATATCAAAATAGCAGTTCAAAGGAGCTTGCTAAATATTGGTTTGGACAAATTTGTCATCTCAAAATATTGATTGGGACTAGTACCTAGTACCGCTGTAAACAAACGCTGTATGAAGCAGTACATAAAGTTGAAAATGTCTCTGAAACATCTGTGTATTTGGCAAATATTGCATTTATTTCACTTCAGCTGTGCTAAAGTATACAAACACCACGTGAGTGGTCACTACAGGAACCAGAAAGTGTCCGACTTCACGTCTCCGTTTGCAGCTCCTCCCCGCCTGCACGCGGCTAGTCTCAGCCTCAGACGTCACGCCCACGGAACGTCAGCTAAACGTCTGATGCATATGGTACACTTAACTGGAAACACTTCAGGAATGTCGAAGTCGTCATCTGATTGGTTGAATTTTATCGGATTTCCGGGGGGCGCGAGTGTCGCGTTTATTTTCGGTCCGCCGGGAAACAAAGCGCAGACGTGTGATTGCGGAAGAAAAACTGTTGTGTTTACATGAGTGACAATGAGCATTTATCAAGATCAGCTAAACGTAGGATTCTCAAAAGTATGCGAGGTTCACGGCATAGACTCTTGAAGTTTTCTTCTCCTTCTTTGATTTTCTATGCTGACTGACTTGTTGCACGCTGGTCTGTTGTTGTGGGGAGATTTCCACGCCCCGAAACGTGACGCTGAACGAAACGAACTGTAATTGGTTGTTTGACATGTCGGTCAAACGGCCTTATGGGCGGGCCTTGGCCAAAGAAAGCTGCTATGAGTTCCAGACCTTCAGCCGTCAGTCTGAAGGTCTGGCTACGCGAGACTAGCACGCAGCCAGGGTTCTAAATTAACTTTTTTGATCACCAGCCAATGTGGCTGGTAACTTTCTAAAGTTACCAGCCATTTAGAATTTCCACTAGCCGATTTTTTTCCGGTGAAAATAAGAGAAATTATGAGTGCCACTGAATGCATTTGAGCATTTTATTAACCCTCTGGGGACCAGAGTGTTTTTGGGGCCCTTGGGATGTTTTGACATGCACTGACATTTGTGCTTTTTTCAGTTATTTATAAACATGTTAATGGCAAAGGTGTAAATTCACTCTATATAGCACAAACTTGGCTACCATGAGATCTGAGCAACATGTATGTACATGTTTGTATTTTTAATAGAATAATGTTTATGCGTGGTTATTGAAAAAAATAAAAATGAAAGTTGCTGAAATAAGACCACAAAACACATATTGATTATTTCTTCACAAGACTTTTGAAAATTGTATCACATAGCCTAGAATATTTGCTCCAAAACTATGTGAGAATCATCCTGACTACTCATTCAGATAAGTCAATAAAGTCTTTTACATTTTTAATGACGTGTTTTGTTTGAGAAAGCTTTATGCAGGAGGCTTGATCTCTCATTAATATGTATGGCATTCCACACCTGAGAAAGACAAAGACCCTCCCATAATGGCCCTATTAGGTGCTATCAGGCCATATCATTGAGCCTTGCACAAAGAATGAGGAGATTTAAAAAAGAATGGCTTTTAGATTGTTTGGATATTATAAGGAAAATACAGGGTGCATACGTCTGGACACTTCTATCACACACCCTTCACCATATAGACATGGTTTTATTTCAGTTCAAAGTTAGAGTTGGAAACATCTTGAAAAGAAAATTGTCTTTCTCCATAAATGTCTTAGTTTGATCATACATATTTCAAAGTTGAGGATTCATTATTTTGATATAGCTTGAACAAACACTATAACATCTTAGTTGATTAGTTTATTGACAAAACATACTATATATTTAACATATGAGCAGAAACTCCTAAAAAAGCTTATTTGATGTCTATTTTAGAGTAAAAACTTTATCCAAAACGAGTCAACGAAATGTTGTCTGTTATTTAGTCTGTAACAGTGCGTATCTGTGCGTTCATTCATTCATTCACACACACACACACAAACTGTGTGACACAAACATGATTCACATTTAACAGTATGCTATTTTTCCGTTTACAGACACTACGTTATTCTATATCGCGATTAGAACAAAGCACTTGCAAAAAACACTTACTTCTCAGCTGAATCTGTTCATCCTCGAAGTGAAAATAACCCAGTGGTAAATGTCCCAGGATTGTTCCACATATAGCCGCGCAAGACGACAGTAGATTAATCTGACTAAAAAATAATGTGTGTTTTCAGAGTTCATGGGCGTTAACGCGTCTCAATGTGTTGCTTCACATATTTGCGTTTGAATAGCGCGTGCTCTCCGTAGGCGTGTCACATTACCACAGATAATCAGCTGAGAGAACGATAATGAGATGGGCTGACACGTCTCTCTTTTTATATAGATGACATAAACGGAGAATAATAATTTTAGTTTTGAATCGGATCATTTAAAAGTACAAACTCAAATGATTTAAAAGATATATTGCTTATGGCTGGGTGAATAGTATTAGCTGAGTTGTGTTGAAGATTAGAGACGTGCTCCAGAAAAAAAGTTCACGGTGACCGAGAGGCAGAACGCACACCCTGTTTATTTTCTTTATTTTACAAAAGCACAATATTTTATTTCGATTGTATGTGGGCACATAAAAAAGTAGACATTTAACAGATTATTTTCTCATATTTCTTAACTCTATATGAACAGAAATGATGGTAGTACTTTAAGTCTATTTTTCTGCTATGTGAAAAAAAACGAGCAAAACGCGCCGGCGCGTTTCTGGTCCCCAGAGGGTTAACATTGTTGGCATGAAAAACACATATAAAAGTACAATACAACACAGAAAGTGCAAACATTTCATTTCAAGTTTAGGATCTATCTATCTATCTATCTATCTATCTATCTATCTATTAGGGATGTGCACGAATATTCGAATTTTCGATCTGTAATTATTATTAAAAAAAATAAAATACTATTAGAATTTTACTTTTTTTCTTTATTTTTTTTCCGCAGTTATAATTAAATGCACTGGGTGGAGCATTTAACAAGTGGATTGTATTTGATCACATAATGTCATTGTCTGCCTCGCGAAGTTTGGAATTACTTGATTATCAAATAGCCTATTACAAAATGGAATTACGTTTAATCAATTATTTATTAATTAAACTGAGTTATCATAATATCACCGACACCACCACAATGAGAAATAACATGAAATCCAAAGAAACAGCAGTCGACTGAGGAAGACTGTGTCCATCACTGCATTAACCACTTCCTTTAAGTTTCGTTGAGGGATACAGAAAACGCAAAGTGCTGTTACTTCACTTTGCACACACACGCGTCTCTGCAACGTCTGTGTCAGCGCAGCGCGTTTTCTCACTCGAGCATGTGGATATTATTGTTTTTGTCAACATGAACGTGAAACAATATAAACACGATAATCATATGCTGACTCGAGTATGTACATTCTGTGTTTTTTTGTGCGTTTTTTCCCCGTTTGCGCTGCTTGAGCTTAAATGCTTTTGTTGTTTATATATTTTTTTTACACACATTGTTTAATGTTTTCAACTAAAAGAAAACCTTAAGATAGGCTAGTTGTGTATATTGCCTAATGTATAAGCTTGTTCAGAAATAATGACAAAAACCTTAAACTTAAAAAAATAACGTATCTCTCGTTAAACGACATTTAAATTTAAACCCAGAAGTCTGTCCCAACCACCGCCGCATTTAGTTTAATCTTAACTTTTTACTTTAGCTACTTTACTAGCTCCCTCCTCTTTCAGTCTGCTCCCTGCTCTGGCTCGTTCTTCATCTTCCCTGTGTTTTCTGGTGGTTCGTTTCCATGATCATTTCTCGCGCTGGTTTCACTGCAAACTGCGCGCAGCCAATGGGCGTATGAAACGTCATCACGTAGTATTACGGCACAGTGTTCATGGGAAATGTAGGAAGTACTGCCAGAGGGATAAATGACCGAGAACAGAGCCATATGGATCACCGGCCAAACTGGCTAGTAAGTTTTTATTAAAGGTTCTCTAAGCGATCCTGGGTGACGTCACTTCTTGTTGACGTTCGAACTATTGTCAAACAAAACGGAGGCTAGCTAGACCCTCCCTCCTCCTCATCCGCACACTAACCCCCCAAACCACACCCCCAAACCCTTCTTGTCGGTCATTGGCTGGAACAGTTTGTTATGTTTTGGGGAGCGGGTCGCTGCAGTTTGTTTTTGGTGCTGTTTGTGAAGCATGGGCTGTCTACAGAGATCGCGTTTCTTTACAGTGTGTTCAGGGGACAGGCAGCCAGCGGATAGTGAGGAGATGTTTGCTGTATGTGACAAAAAATGTTTTGGCCTAAAAAACACATGACATCGCTTAGAGCACCTTTAACACCCGCCAAAATTAATTTTAACCCGCATTTGGCGGGTTGGCGGGTGTTAATTTAGAACCCTGCACGCAGCTACTCTCGCCGATCAGTTACATCCAGCCGCAGCCGATGTCGAACACATCTTTTCTCTCTATGGCTCTGGAGCAGTCGTACTCTTTAGCCAATCAGATTTAAGCTTATCAATCGACCAATCAGTATCACGTGAGGGCGGGCCTATCTGCATGTCACGTCATCAACTTTCGACTAGTTCATCATGGCTGAGCAGAGGTAAGTGCAGTTACTCGTTCATTTCTGTTAACTGAAGTTAAAGAAGCTTGAGATCAGTTGATGCAATAGTTTATGACCTATTAACTGATGTAAGCAAGTGATGTTGTAATCAGATGTCCCATATCGTGTCAAAAATGAAGAAGAATGATGCTTGTTTTCAATGTTTTGTTGTATTTTATCTGTACAGACAGCTCTCACAGCTAAGTTACAGCTAATGAGTGCAAAACAATCATCTGTGGTCAATACCCACCCTAGCTCTCTCAGCACTGGCCTCATCGAGATGTTCTTTAAATGGTGAATAGACCTATTTAAATGAGCACCCAGTGTTTATTTGCCATTTGTGTATGTTGTTAAATTATTGTTAACACTTGTTTCCCTGTATTTTTCAGGATTACTCCCCTTTGGTGTGACATCTGGATAGCAGTCACAAACATCTTAATCCATGTTATTTCTTTATTCTCTTTTATACTTTTTTTTGTATTAATGTCTTAATTGGTAACACTTTACAATAACGTTTCATTAGTTAGCATGAACTAATAATGAACTGTACCTAAACAGCCTTTTTTATTTTTTGTTAATTTCAACATTTACTTATACTTCATTAAAATCTTGTTAACATTAGTTAATGCACTGTAAACTTACAATAAACAGCTGTATTTTTAACTAATGTTAACAAAGATTAACAAACACCACAACAAATGTATTGCTCATGGTTAGTTAATACATTAGCTAATGTTAACTTAGTTATATTACCATATTGTATAGTGTTACCAATATATTCAACATTGTTTTGTGCTGTATTGTCATCTCAGGTTTTTTATTGTCATCTTAAGGTCTCACAGGACAATATTGTGAAGCATAAATTTTACTTTGCCTAATAAAATAGGCAAATCTGATTTTATGCTAATAAGACAAAGTTACTTATCATAGAGAGGCTATTAAGATTATGCGACTAAGATTACTCAGTAAACTCTATTCAAATACCATCACTTAATTTCCCACGTCCTCTGCCTGCACTCTGCACCTCTCGTACTATAGGTTTTTACTATTTTAAATATCAGGACAAAATCTGATATGTCCTAAACTGAACACAATTCATTTGTTCACTTTTCACTTGATGTATTGCACTTAAATTTACATACTTTAAAAGCAAAGTAGACTCTGACTGGATCTCACAACTCTGGAAGAGACGTATATTTCTCTGTACTGAATGTTGTGCTTCATACTTAAGACTGTCAGGTCATGATCTTCATATGTAACAGCCAGGAACATTAATCATGTCATTTTATATATTTTATTCCCAAAGGATTTCGGAAACTTTCAAATTAATAAAACGTGTACATCAAATTGAACCATGTCTTTGAATCTTTTAATTCTGACAAGAACATTTAATAATGCATGCATAGCGGGGCTGTATTCCTAGAGCGTGTACATATAGTCAAATGAGAGAGACAAATGGATACAGTAACAATGCATAACCTCTTGTTGAAACAACTGTCAAAATGGATGGCTTGCAACATGACTGTTTTCAAAGAATTACAGTAGAAATGGTAAGATCACAGTACTGGTTATCTGCAACTTCATACATCATCTGTCTTGGAAATCTGAAACAATAAAACTACATAATATATGATGCTTAAAACAAAATATGTCTCCAATATATGCACGTCATTACATACATTATCATCAGTTGAATGTGTGGTGGACAGGACATGAAAATCCATCAATACTAAAAATAAATGTTTATGTTCACATGTGGACTAAACAGCAGTTAATAAACTATTGCATCAACTGATCTCAAGCTTCTCTAACTTCAGTTAACAGAAATGAACGAGTAACTGCACTTACCTCTGCTCAGCCATGATGAACTAGTCGAAAGCTAATGACGTGCCATGCAGATAGGCCCGCCCTCACGTGATACTGATTGGTCGATTGATAAGCTTAAATCTGATTGGCTAAAGAGTACGACTGCTCTGTTTTACAAGTAAGCGCTGCCAGGAAAGTCTCAAAAATACACACGCATCCAAGGCGATTCGTACGTGAATGACGATTTGCACATTCAAATTCAAGGTCATTCTTGTACATTTTAAACATTCAAAGGTTTTTGTGCACAGTTGTATATCTAAGAATTGTGTTTTGCATTTGTGAAATGTTTTTATGAATATGTAATTTTATTTTGCGCATGTGAATAGCTTTTTGTAAATAAAAAATTTTTTTTCACGCACGTGAATTTTTGTGTGTGTACGTGAATTAGGTTTCACGCATGTGAAATTGTCTACGCACGTGTGAATCATGTTTCTTGCGTGAATTATATTTGAGACTATTCTGCTTCCATAATTAACTGGCTGAGTTAGATGGTGATTAACACTAAACAGTAAAAAATCATTTTGATAAAAAATTAGTTTGAAGGGATACAATTATTGACTATGGGGAGTAACAGATAATAATAAAAAAGTCTGAATTGTTTTTGTGTAAATAAACCCGTCCCGCACAAGTATTTTTTTTAGTATTCGTTTCTCAAAGTTAAATAGTCTGTCAGTAATTATTAATATTTAAAACATCATTTATCTGACCTTTTTATCCGCGACATCTTCATCTACAGGACAGAATCTGTGCTCGGTGTGTTTTCTGGAGTCTCGACACACTAAACACACGGGCTGTTGATCATCCAGACAGAAGAGTTTGAGCTTCTCGTTGTGATCTCTACAGACTCCAGATCCAGATTTCTCTCTTCTCTCCTGTTTAAAACTCTCACACAAGTTCTTCAAAGCCAAATTTACCGGAGGACGATCATTTAATGATGTTGTTCGGCAAACCGGACATTTTTTAAGTGTTTTATTTTCCCAAACCCTCTGAATACAGCTTGAACAAAAACTGTGGCTACACGAAAGAAGGACAGGGTTTATAAAAATGTCACAGCACACCGGACAAGATAAATCCTCCTCAGCAAAAGATCTAGATGCCATTTTTTTAAGTTGCTTAGAAATGAATACCAAAGTAAAGTTTCACTTTCAGTAAAATGTATTCGTGCAGGGTTCCTAAACACTCAGAAATAAGAAAATAATAAACGATAGCCGCGCAAACTCTTCTTTACTCTATTATATGCAACACATGAGTCAACTGACTGCTAAAGTCCGAAAAAACCTGAAAAAACCCGGAACACTCCAGTACCAAAAGTGCGCATGTCTCTTGCCCATCTACGGCAAGCCCCGAGGGGAAACATACATTGCGCACACACACAACAAGCGCCAGTATATCCAGAATAAATGCATCATAACAGAATCCAAGAAAGTCTGTTACATACGTCCCCCCTCACAAGATTATTTCTGAAAAACAACGTCAACTGTCATAAACAATAAATGGCTGTGTATAATGAAACACAAAATAGAGTACAAAGCACATTATTATCATCACAACAACTTGTGTTGCTAACAAGGCAAGCCTATTAATAGAACACAGTTTTTGTTTTTTTTGTTTTTACAGCAACAACAGGCTCTGCAAACAAATTCACACCCACACTCTCCCATACACAGAGGTATACAGTTACTTCAAAAACAAAATCCTTTAAATGGCCAGGAGGTCTACCAACTCTCCCAGTTCCATATAATAGGGCTGGTGACACAAGCCAACATCATGATACAGTTTTGGACGATTGTAAGCTGCCTCACTGTGCATCCGTGCAGAGTTCAGTTTTGTCAGCAATTCGGAAACAAACGCAGCATGTGATGCTGATATCTGAGAGTCAAGAGCATGGGTGGGTAACATCATCGGGGACCCGTGCTTCCTGACCTTGGGTCAAGAAGTAAGGTGTGAAATAGGGATGTCCCGATACCATTTTTTTCTGAACCGATCCGATACTAAGAATTCGGAGTAGGCTATCGACCGATACTCAGCGGTCCGATACCAGCGCAGTTTGAAAAAAAAAAAAAGCAAGTAGAATTTCTATAACTCTGTGTGTTGAACTGATAATCACTCTTTTGTGTGTTAAACACAATCTACTTATACAGACAACTTCATTATAAAGAAAAACAACAAATCAAAAAAAATATGATCATAACCTATGACAAACATTATATTATAAGATTAGTGGATAACTCAATAGTAAATTTTAGTCTAGAAAAATCACAAGTGCACAATAATTGTATAAAATCTGAACATTTAGTGAAAAAAACATTATTAGTGGGGCTGGGGAACAAATAAGAGACACTTAGTGTAACACTAAATCTGGTAAAACGTTGCACAATGCTCTTTTTGTATTGTTGTAATTAAGTACATTCATGAAAAATAAGATAACAAAAAGATAAATTATTTATAGTCTAGGCTACTATAAAATTAAGATTTTTTTTAAATGTATAGCACAGCTGTTTAATGAGGCAGCCACATAGATACGACAGAACAAAAAAAGGCTATTAATAATCTTTCATTGCACAAAAGTATTATGATATGATCATCATGAATAGAACTCTAGGGTTCTTGACTCAATTTTAAAGAACAATTTATTACAAAAAGGTTCAATAAAGCACCTAATCGAACCTGTTACATTTTAAAAAAAATATTCTAAGAGTGTACTACTTCAAATATCTTTCCAAAATGTTGTGAATGTTATTAAACTCACACCAATAATTATTTTATGTGTATTTCTGTCAATGTGAAAATAGTTTTTGATAATTATTGGTATTTGACGATTTAATCAAATGTTTTAAACATTTGACCTTTTTATCTGCGACAGCTTCATCTACAGGACAGAATCTGTGCTCGGTGTGTTTTCTGGAGTCTCGACACACCACACACACGGGCTGTTGATCATCCAGACAGAAGAGTTTGAGCTTCTCGTTGTGATCTCTACAGACTCCAGATCCAGATTTCTCTCTTCTCTCCTGTTGAAAACTCTCACACAAGTTCTTCAAAGCCAAATTTACCGGAGGACGATCATTTGAAGATGTTGTTCGGCAAACCGGACATTCTTTAAGTGTATTATTTTCCCAAACCCTCTGAATACAGCTTGAACAAAAACTGTGGCTACACGACAGAAGAACAGGGTTTATAAAAATGTCATAGCACACCGGACAAGATAAATCCTCCTCAGCAAAAGATCTAGACGCCATTTCAAGTCAGTCTTCAAAGTTTCTCTTTCAGTTAAGTAATTATCTGGTTTAAATAAAAAAAGCTCAGAACTCTCAAAAATGTGCATTAATAATAGTAATAACCATCAGAATAAAAAGGCACGAAGGCGCGGGCGCGAACACTTGCATTTTCCTATCAACAGTGGAAACAACTTCATTTCTGGTCATATAGAAAAGAATAATACATCATTCGCAACTACTTTTATTTGCGCAAACTCACAATAACAAGAAAACGTTGTGCTTTTGTAAAATCAGGCGTACTTTCATGATCTCCGTGAACTTATGGCGATAAATCAATGACAAAAATAACCGAGCGCATAACTGATGCTGGCGTTCAGTTAAGTTTCACAGAAATCAATTCAACAAGTTGTGTCGAAAACTAGCAATTAACAAATAAAATTAGCATCAACATGCACTTTTTGTTTACATAAATATTAAAATAATAACATTAAAAAATGATGGCCAGATTTCAAGAGTGTATTGCACCATGTTATCTACTAACAAGTTCAAAGTTTTGACAAAAAAGTTTTATAAAAAGATAAACCTCACATATTTCAGAATTAAAAATTTTTTTAATAAAAAGAATGAGTCAAAAAAGATAAATTACTGACATTTATAATGCACATTAGCTAGTTCTACTGGACCCAGTGGGCGGTTGTCGGGAGTGAAAGACAATTTATGTAAAACTCAGTGATGGTCAGTATAAGGTATGATAATTGAGTGATGATGACTTTACTGTGAGAATCAATTAAATGATATTGTCTCTACTAGATAAACAACATTTTCACTGACATATTGATCTGATGTTCATCATACAGTAGGCTAAATATTCGAATATATTTAAATCAGAATAGACGTTTAGTTTATACATTTGCTATTGAGATGTTTATAAGAATATTGTTGCAATTGAATTTTTATTTTTTTTAAAGAATAAAGAAATACATAGAAAATAGCATGAACAACTATGGCATTATAAAATCATTAGATTAAAATGCAAAGTAAGATGAAACGGTGTGCATGTGGATAAAAAAAAACAGACAAATCTTTACTGTTAACATATACTAAGATTGATAAAGGTCAAATTACAAATACTATCAATTTATTACAGAACCCTATAGCCCTAAATTCATAATTAACAATTAAAATAGCGTATTTGATTATTGTTTCTCATAGGTTACAGATAACATTGTAATAAATTGTACAAAACACCCAAATTACATCTGAAATTGATTATTGTTACAGATGATAATTTATAAAATCAAAATTTAAAGCTAAATTGAAAAAGAACAATTTATGAGTTACAGGTTTGACTTGAATCATATAAAACTCCTAATAATAATTCAAATATGAAATGGGTATAAATTGATTTCTATTTATTGTGTTAAAATAGAAAAATAGATAACTGGTAAAAAGTGTATATGGTTTTCATCAAACTTCACTTTGATTTTTACAGTGTTTTACTGTAGTAATATAAACTTTGTAATGGTCAGGAATTTGATGATGTACCATTGAAGAGTAGTTGAAATCTTCATGTTGTTTCAGTATTTGTACATCAGTTGCAACATTGATTTAATTATGTTAACATTACATTTAGTTATATTTAGGCATTAAATGAGGCTGCAAACATGATGTTGAACCAACATTATAGTGTAACACTGATTTGATGACATTACCACAGTTTATTTTTTCTTTATCAGATTAATTTGTTCATTTATTTTCTTCACTAAAGGGTCTTATGAAGGGTTCGGTCAAATATTTTGACAATACATTGTATATTTTTGTGTGGTAACCTAAGCAAAGACCTAAGACTTTAAAATGACTTGTTAAAATACATAATATAAAATAATAAAATATAATATAGTATTCGTTACGCCCCACGGCTCAAATGTGACGCAACAAAATTGGGACACGAGAAACACATTTTTAAAGCAAATTATTTATTTGCAGAGAGCACCAAAGGCTTCATGTTTTTACACTTTAAAGCAGACCAAATCCTTGTTTAATTTTTAATTTTGGTTAAAAGATATTTAATTAAAATGTTTAGACCTACTCAATTTTAAATATTTGCCCACTTCTTTCAAAGTGGAGGGGGAGGGGGAAGGGGAAGGGGAGGGGGAGGGGGAGGGGTATGGGACAGGGGGTGGGGAGCGATTTTGTCTGTTTAGTGGGGGTATGTATGTGAATTTGAACTTAGTATTAAGGGCCGGCATAGTGGGAGGGGCCGTCGGCAGTTTCGGAAAGCCTCTTCCATACACTGTTTTGCTGTTCCTTCCACCTATGGGAAAATGCTTATATTCATTATATGCATCACATGAATCATCAGAAAAGAGATGAGATAAGGAAGAACGATTGATGCTGAACTCTGAGGCTGAAGGGAGAGAACAGATACACACTCACACACAAACATTATGACAAATAACCACAGAAATCATTGCTGCGTTCTGGCATACTCACTTTTACCAACATTGTCCTGCATCTTCTGTAAGACACTGAGCTTCAGGTTGGTCAGGTGATCTGTGAAAGTGATCGCCACAGTTGGACTGGGGTCTGGATCTGGAAGATATTGGGCTCTGAAACAACATTCAAGAGTCAGAGATGCTGATGGTTTGAGTTAAAGAAGCACATGACATGAGAAACAAACACAAACCTTTGCAATGTGGCCTCAAAGTTCTGTGCAGAAAAAAAAAGAAAGAAATGGAAATTATTCAGCAAAACTGAGTTTGGCTTAAATCTCTGAAATTGACATTCATATAATTGGAGAATGAAGATGAATTGACACCTGCAGGAATGAAGCATCTTCAGCCTTCATCTGCTCCTCGATGTCTCTGATTGTGATTGTGAGAGATGAAATCTGTTTGCTCGTCTCTTCAATCTTCTTCTTCATCCTCTGATTCCTCTTCTTCTCTTCCTCTCTCAGCGCTGTTATTCTGGCCGCTTCTTCATCATGTAGAAACTGGTGAAGTTCCTCAAACTCATCTTTAATCTGAGTCTCTGTGCCTTGAGCGTGAAACTGAAATGAAACACAATATTGGCCAAACTAGATCTACATCAGTATCTACACTTCCAGAATCATATTGTTTATTTCAAACCTTAATATCTTCAGCAGTTTTACACAGATTCTTTCCACGATTCACAGATGTCCTCAGTTCCTCCTGTAAGCGTTCCAGTGAAGCTTTGAGTATCTCCTGGAAGAAAACAACAAAAACAGTGTCATTATCATCTTCTTCTGCTTATCTGGAGCCGAGTCACGGAGGCAGTAGTCTAAGCAGATTTCCCTCTCCCTAGACACTTCCTCCAGCTCTTCCGGGGGGACACTGAGGCGTTCCCAGGCCAGCCGGGACTCGGGAGACATAGTCCCTCCAGCAGGAACACCCCCCGGGAAGGCGTCCAGGAGGCATCCGGAACAGATGCCCGAGCCGCCTCAGCTGACCCTCTCGATGTGGAGGAGCAGCGGCTCTACTTTGAGCTCCTCCCGAGTGACAGAGCTCCTCACCCTATCTCTGAGGGAGCGCACAGCAACCCTGTGGAGAAAGCTTATTTCGGCCTCCTGTATCCGGGATCTTGTCCTTTCGGTCATGACCCACAGCTCATGACCATAGATGAGAGTAGGAACGTAGATCGACTCGTAAATGGTTCTTCACCACGACAGGCCGGTACATCGACCGCGTTACTGCAGAAGCTGCACCGATCCGTCTGTCGATCTCCCGTTCCATCCTTCCCTCACTCGTAAACAAGATACTTGAACTCCTCCACTTGAGGCAGGAACTCTCCACCAGCCTATAGCAAGCAAGCCGCCTTTTTCCAAAAACAGTGTCTTTTGTTGAATTTATTTTATTTCGGTGTTTATGTGACCCGCTCTGGCGAAATGAGTCGGAAGTCGCAACGTTACATTTTAAGATATGGGCCGATTACAAGCTAGCAGATCTCTTCAGAAAGATTAAATATTATTAATTTGAGAAATGTCACTGTCAAAAGAGAGCAAAGTCGCCAAAGCGTTGAACTCACTGGAGGCTCACGCACGCACACACACTCACTCTCCTTCAAGCAAAAATGTATACCTCTTTTCAATCTTTCTGATTTTAGTAAATTATTGTAATAATTTTCAAAAAATAATATTTATTCAAATAAAAACTTTTAAAGTCCCTGTAAAGGGAATTCTAAAAAAAAATTCTAAACACATTATAAATGTTAGAAATGTATTGCTAAAATATATTACAAAGACTGTGAACTGTGAAGTACTGAATTGTGGAGTTAGACCGTTAAACAGTTTTTCACCATTGCTATTTTCCGGATTTTTTGGGCGGGGCTAAAACGGGGCTTGATGACGCACTGAAGCCCTTGAGCTCATGGACACGCCCCTACTTGATGACGCACTGAAGCCCCTGAGCTCCTGGACACGCCCCTACTTGATGACGCACTGAAGCCCCTGAGCTCCTGGACACGCCCCTACTTGATGACACACTGAAGCCCCTGAGCTCCTGGACACGCCCCTACTTGATGACACACTGAAGCCCTTGAGCTCATGGACACGCCCCTACTTGATGACGCACTGAAGCCCCTGAGCTCATGGACACGCCCCTACTTGATGACGCACTGAAGCCCCTGAGCTCCTGGACACGCCCCTACTTGATGACGCACTGAAGCCCCTGAGCTCCTGGACACACCCCTACTTGATGACGCACTGAAGCCCCTGAGCTCCTGGACACGCCCCTACTTGATGACGCACTGAAGCCCCTGAGCTCCTGGACACGCCCCTACTTGATGACGCACTGTAGCCCCTGAGCTCCTGGACACGCCCCTACTTGATGACACACTGGAGCCCCTGAGCTCCTGGACACGCCCCTACTTGATGACACACTGGAGCCCCTGAGCTCCTGGACACGCCCCTACTTGATGACGCACTGAAGCCCCTGAGCTCCTGGACACGCCCCTAGTTGATGACACACTGAAGCCCCTGAGCTCCTGGACACGCCCCTACTTGATGACGCACTGAAGCCCCTGAGCTCCTGGACACGCCCCTACTTGATGACGCACTGAAGCCCCTGAGCTCCTGGACACGCCCCTACTTGATGACGCACTGAAGCCCCTGAGCTCCTGGACACGCCCCTACTTGATGACGCACTGAAGCCCCTGAGCTCCTGGACACGCCCCTACTTGATGACGCACTGAAGCCCCTGAGCTCGTGGACACACCCCTACTTGACACACTGGAGCCCCTGAGCTCGTGGACACGCCCCTACTTGACACACTGGAGCCCCTGAGCTCGTGGACACGCCCCTACTTGACACACTGGAGCCCCTGAGCTCGTGGACACGCCCCTACTTGACACACTGAAGCCACTGAGCTCCTGGACACGCCCCTACTTGACACACTGGAGCCCCTGAGCTCGTGGACACGCCCCTACTTGACACACTGAAGCCACTGAGCTCGTGGACACGCCCCTACTTGATGACACACTGGAGCCCCTGAGCTCCTGGACACGCCCCTACTTGACACACTGAA
The DNA here is from genome assembly GCF_029890125.1 of Rhinichthys klamathensis goyatoka. NCBI lineage: Eukaryota > Metazoa > Chordata > Actinopteri > Cypriniformes > Leuciscidae > Rhinichthys > Rhinichthys klamathensis. The sequence goes on along the minus strand of NW_026607002.1, from coordinate 3,460,878 downwards.
GCCACTGAGCTCCTGGACACGCCCCTACTTGATGACACACTGAAGCCCCTGAGGCTGGCCCCTCCCCTAACAATAGAGCACATTCGCATCAGTTTGGCGCTTAATCACGAGTTACTGTCAGTAGGGCTGGGCGGTATGACGGTATATATCGTTACCGCGGTAGAAAATGTCAACCGTAACAGATTTTTTTATTCCGTGTATACCGCGAAATGCAAATAAGTGGGCGTGGTTAACTCCCGTACAACGTGCGTGAGACTGAAACACTGAGAATTGTAAAAAGAAACACGGAGAAAGCAGATCAAGAGGATCCACAAAGGAATTACATTTTCTAAAGGGTTGTTGTTGTTGTTAACGTGATATTTTCGGGGGGGGAGGCGCAGCAGTCACTAGAGCAGTGCAGCACCCAGGCTACAGATTAGAGGAGTGCATGCTCGCAAGGGGGAAAGCTGGACAACAACAGTTATCAATATCGTAACGAATAGAAATAACCTTAAATAATGTATAGTTATCTGCATCTTTCCGTCTCTTATGTATAGTTTTTAAACACGCAAACAGTTTGCCGCCCGTGGTAATGAACAACCTGCTTGTTAAAGTGAATGTATAATCCTAGCCTATCTGAGGCAAAATTACTAAATATGCATCGCGAGTTATATATTTCTAACTCCAAACAATTGGCCACCGAACCAGCTGATAAAATCTTCCTTTGATTCAAAACGTGATTACAACTTGACACTCAAATTAACCGATAGCATTTTACTGATGCAGAAGACGCGCGCGTGCACACGCACTGAGGGAGCGCGGTGTTCACCGGGCTATGGTCAAATAATGACGCAGTTACAAGGTGTGTATAATTTAAACTAGGCTACTTAGTCAACACTAACAGTAGCTGCTGTTCGGTTTTCAAACTGCTGCTCTCCTTCTAGTCACTTCTGAACTTCTATTGATTAAAGCGCAGGGTGACGGGTTGCCAGATATCACAAAAAGAGAAAAACAAGCCCCTTAAAAACGCAGTGTAGCCTAAGCAGACATGGCAAAAATGTACCGGGGAACACATTTAAACAACTAGTATTACTATCCTACAAAATTAAAAGGAAGTAACTAATTTATCATGAATAGAATAGTTCAATATAAAATATTCCGATATTATAAACTGATTGATGAAGTAAAGCATAACATGAGATTGAAAAATGATTCAGAAACACTTTATTTAAAGTTTAATTGCACCTATGAGTTGTATTTAATATCAATCAGTTGGGGGCAGTTTATCTAAAAGTTGATGAGTGTGTTTTGTTTATATTTAGCTATCTAAATAGTTTACCAAATAAATAATTTACCAAATAAGAGAAAAAGAAAACAATGTGAAGTACTTTTCATTTCTAAAGTATTTGGGTTTATTTATTAAACAAAGCCCTTTTTGTCGATTTTTCGAGAATAACTACATATATAAATATCTATATCGTGAAATATATCGTTACCGTGAAATAAAATTAGTCATACCGTGAAATAGAATTTTGGTCATACCGCCCACCCCTAACTGTCAGTACTATTAGTTACTACAGCCTACAGTTTGCTAGCTAGCAATGCCTTCGAGACGGAAATGCGTAGGCTACTACCTGGATGCGATCATGTATACAACAGATCGGTGTCTTTATTTAAATTTCCTAAAAACGATCACATCAAGAAGAGGTGGATTAATTTTGTGAAGAGCCAACCTTGATTGAGAGCTGAGGATCACCGCCAAATGATCTGTATTGATCATTTTACACGGGATAGTTTTATAAACTTTCGTCGGAGACAACTGGGATTCACTGATAATCCGCTGTTACTGGTGAATGGGGCCGAACCGACTATCTCCCGCCTCGGCCTTCACCCTCCCGTCCCCGAAAGCAGTTTCACCTAATATCACCGTCGGCTGGTTTCAGCGCAGCCAGCGGACACGCCCCCAGCGTTTGCGAGCAGAGAATAATGCTCATTTTTTCAAGATTTTGATAGCTTATTTTATGTACTTGCCGGCTTTTTTTATCATTCAAATTTAACTGGGTGGCTAATAACACATTTTTCTGTGGTGTGACAAACTCAGAACACATACTTAATTTTGACTTTACAGGGACTTTAAATAAGCCTGGTTTAATAGCATTTATATGAATGTCTTTGGTCAAATTAAGCTGTAAAATAAATAGTTTATCCCTTTAAATCCAATGGATTTAGAAAGATATCAACAAAAAACGGGCAAAAAAACTTTAAAAGCGATTTTCCCAGGTTTTCAATTGGAAAAAGAGGGCAGACGACCATAATTCAAATGTGTATATCTTTACAACCATTCAAGGTATGACTTTGACTAGGATATCATTTGAAATCTTATGGTCTCCTCTTTCAATTAATACCAAAATCTCAATTCTGAAATGTGGGTAACTGTGACTCATTTTGCTGGATCAGGTCACATATAGTAGCCTACAGGCAGTTGATGGAATGGATTTAACAACTTAATCTGATAATGCACTAAATATTAAAAGCAAACCCCAGTTCCTGGATGCTTTCCCATGCATTTAAAGGGATACTCTACTGGTTTTTCATATTAAACTATGTTATTCCCTTAACTAAGACGAGTTGATACATAGCCCTGTTCATTCAATAGGGGCCAAGCAGAGAAGCGACCAAACACCTCCGCGTTTTCCCTATTTAAATAGAGTAGTGTAACTCGACCAAGAACGGTGACACAAAAGCCAGACAACTAGCCAGCCACTGACAGGTCACGTGACATTCCAGGCTCAGACTGGCAGCTGCCAGCCAGCCACTGACAGGTCACGTGACATGCCAGTGGCGGCTCCTGCCAGCCAGCTGAAGATTGAACCCCCACTCCGATTGAGTGCACGCACTGAGGCGAGAGAGGTATGTATCAACTCGTCTTAGTTAAGGGAATAACATAGTTTAATATGAAAATCCAGTATAGTATCCCTTTAAGCTGATACAGTACATTGGTTTGATGCTGGTTTGGAGAAATTTGGACCTCTTTTTGTGTCCTCATAATTCAGTTAATATTATTTTGTAATGAATAAGTGTTTGTTAATGTTCATTGTTAATACTGATGATACTGTCAGCTGATAAAACTTGTGATCCAGGCCTGGGACCATATTCATATAACATCTAAGGCTATTAACTGGATGAGTTAGATGGTGATTAACACTAAACAGTACAAAATAATTTTGATCAAAAATTAGTTTGAAGGGATACAATTATTGACTATGGGGAGTAACAGATAATAAAAAAAAAAGTCTGAATTGTTTTTGTATAAATAAACCCGCACAAGTATTTTTTTCAGTATTCGTTTGTCAAAGTTAAATAGTCTGTCAATAATTATTAATATTTGAAACATCATCTGACCTTTTTATCCGCGACAGCTTCATCTAGAGGACAGAATCTGTGGTCGGTGTGTTTTCTGGAGTCTCGACACACTAAACACACGGGCTGTTGATCATCCAGACAGAAGAGTTTGAGCTTCTCGTTGTGAACGCTGCAGACAGATCCAGATTTCTCTCTTCTCTCCTGTTTAAAACTCTCACACAAGTTCTTCAAAGCCAAATTTACCGGAGGACGATCATTTAAAGATGTTCTTCGGCAAACCGGACATTCTTTAAGTGTTTTATTTTCCCAAACGCTCTGAATACAGCTTGAACAAAAACTGTGGCTACACGACAGAAGAACAGGGTTTATAAAAATGTCATAGCACACCGGACAAGATAAATCCTCCTCAGCAAAAGATCTAAATGCCATTTTTTTTTAAGTTGCTTAGAAATGAATACCAAAGTAAAGTTTCACTTTCAGTAAAATGTATTCGTGCAGGGTTCCTAAACACTCAGAAATAAGAAAATAATAAACGATAGCCGCGCAAACTCTTCTTTACTCTATTATATGCAACACATGAGTCAACTGACTGCGAAAGTCCGAAAATACCTGAAAAAACCCGCGACACTCCAGTACCAAAAGTGCGCATGTCTCTTGCCCATCTACGGCAAGCCCCGAGGGGAAACATACATTGCGTACACACACACAACAAGCGCCAGTACATCCAGAATAAATGCATCATAACAGAATCCAACAAAGTCTGTTACTGTTATGGCACGCCCATTTTTTCTCGACACAAGCTCCGACGCCTCGGTTCAAATGTCACATATCACTAGTAGAGACTAGAGAGGTTTAGATAAAGGGGTTTGAGTGATTAATTATCAGTATCTAACCTGACGAAAATGTATTTATTCAATGTTGTCCACATTATATTGCATCTGCAGCAGCATTGTGAACTTTTGCAAAGATACGTTTAGCCATTAACTTTTAAATGCATTAGGCCTATATTCAAATTCCAAACACATGAGGAGAGTCTCGCATTAAAGACCCATGACTGGCAGATGAAAGTGCGACAGCATTTCTCTCCGAAATGGTAAATTATATTAGATTGAATGGAGGATTTTAACTGTGACGAGATGATTGACAGGGCAGTTTACGGTGATAGGATGCACGCGACAGATCTGTCCGACCGTTAAAGATGACGAAGTAGTATGTCCCAAAGCTTGCCTACTCTTTTGCTACACACTCAAAAGTATGTACTTTTTCTTCACAAAAAGAGTACATACTTTTAGGGCGTAGTATAAGTAGGCGAATTGGGACGCAGCAAGGGTTTTCACTACACGTCATCAATCCGGAAGAATAAAAAATAAAAATAAATAAAAAATTCAATCCGGATGTCGCCCATTTTGGAGGTACTGAATGTAAACAATGCCACTGAACTGAACCGACTTGCATATTTGGCTGATTATTGCTGCTGAAAAATGGTCGTGTTTTGGTCTGTACTAATCTGTCGCACCGGGAAAAAACATTTCGAGTTCTATAGACTGCCAAAAGTTAAAGAGAAGAGTGCAAAAAAACATATGAAAAAGGCGTTTGTGGTTGTGAGAGGCACAGCATCAGCCACATGTGTAAATGAAGCGTTGACTATGGCTAAAATGTTGACGTAAAGTAGTTAACTATGGCTACATTCACACTGTCAGTTCAAATGCGATTATCTTTGTATCCGATTGGAATGTGAACTAAAATGATGTCCACACTGTGTATTGCAACTGTTCAGATCTAAATCGTGTGTTCATGCAGCTCTTTGGTAATATGGTAATGACGTTGCGTTGATGGAGGGGTTTGCATTTGCAATAGAGATCTTGTGTTATTTCAATTTTACAACATGGGAATGTGTGTCCGCCGCGCTGGACTCCTGCGTCTCGAGCTGCAGAACTGGAGGAGGCTGGTACTATGCACAGCTTTTTTTCAGCGCCGGTTTCAAAAATAATAATCTTCTGCTTGTCCGGCACTTTGCAACAACTAAGCCTTGTTTCGGCAGCGACTTTCAGCATGTTCCCTTTAACAACGTCTGACGTGTATCTTTGAAACCGATTTCATGAGCTTTTTTTGGACTGACAATCTGAACGTAGCCTATGTCTGGATTAGAAATAGAAGGAAGAATGAGAAGATCTTTACCACATATTAACTTTAGTTCGTCAAAATTCTGAGCTCTTTCCTGCTTACTAAGTCCTTCTCTATATGATTATCGCAGCTCCCATGTGTTTTTTCTCGTGGTTTAGACATCATAAATAAGTGTAACAATGTGTTCAGTTGTACATAAACTGTGCAATCCATGCTGTTGTTTACATCCAAGTCCCTCCAATATGGCCGCGCATCCGGGTAACTGACCAAATCGTGATGTAGGTGAAAACCCTCTATAGTGTATTATACAGTATAATTTATTGAGCCTTTTCTTTAACAGTTTTAAATTTCAGTTACTGTGCGTGTGAAGAACAAATAGTGCTCGAGTGTTGTGATCTAACAGACACACGGTAGAAAGGAACATGATTAAGGTACAGAAATACAGTCCAGCAAGATAGTCATTTATGTGAAACCATAGAGCTTTATCTACAGATCAAGTATAATAATATTAACATTGAATCATCTTGGAGAGAGTTTCATCATGTCGTAACCGAATGCGACACGCTGTTTGATCTAAATGGAGAATGATTGACAGCCGCTGCGGAGAGAAAAGTTTACGTGAACTTGAATTTAATGACTTAAATATTAATTTCTATCTCACACTATATAGTATGGCTTCAGAACACATTTAGTGCAGAAAACTTTATAGTGCTTTATAATGCTTTTGTGGGGCTTAACAATAACACAGAATAGTAAACGCACAATATCGGATTTGGATCGGCCTCATCTGACCGACACCCGATCCGGCCAAGAATGGCAGTATCGGAGCCGGTAGCGATTCCTGAGTATCGGATTGGGACATCCCTAGTGTGAAACGAGTGCTGGAGAGAGTCGTTGTGTTGTGTTGGGCCTCATGCAGCTGCAAAAGAATGTCCACTTTTAGAGGAGAGGGTACAACCATTTGGACTACAGGGCTACTTGTGAGGGGACAGAAAACTGAGCGGCATAAAAGTCCATCAATGATAGAAAGACGGTTTAATTCAGTCTGTGGTAGCAAACAAAATGATACCACCGAATCAGAGATAAACATTTCCCATTGTCTTTGATGAGGTTTATTTTCTTGCAAGAAAAGGCCAGCAGCCATACAGTCACACAGAGTGGCTGCAGAGTGTGACAGTGAAGGGAGGGCATCCTTCATCCTTTATAGTTTTAACTCCCAGAATGTTATCTCTCCAGGTCAATGATGGTATTTCAACCATATGTGGAACATTCATAGACTTGTTCATCATATTTTATCCTTGAGTGTAGGCCCTCCTGTCACCTACCAACACTCTTTACCATTCCAATACAATTCCATATTAGAATAAGGTTTGTGTGTGCTCTTTTACTGTCATATGATGGTTGCACACATCTTAAACATAAAATGTCTTCCACAAGTCCAATGCTTTCCGTAAACACTGAGAAGCTCCTTGTAATTTTATCCTGGATGGTCTTTGGGATTGCATCAACCAGCTCAACACAGTCTTAATATCAGGGTCAGCATGCTACATAGCCCAAATGTCCGATAAGCTTTGTGACAAAACATTCATGGAAGATATGCAGTCTGAATTGTCAAGTTAGTTGACAGCAGTCGCTTCTCAGCAGACAGCAGAATCAGTGGCTTCAGAGGAACATGGAATGGACATGGACTCTGTTTGAGAGTCCATCTCTGTCTTGGGCAAGAACTGCACCGACGGCCAGGTTGGACGCATCAGCAGCATAGATATTAAAAGGCACACCGATGTCAGGCAATATCTCTACAGGATCGGATGACGATCAATCATTATTTATATAGCACTTTATAGCAGCCACCAGGTGTCCAAAGTGCTTCACATCAGGTACTAATAAACAACACGACATTCGATTAAAACAAAGAGAAAAAAAGAAAAAAAAAGAAATCAAAAACATGAAACATAAAAACAGTAAACTAGATATAAATCATCAGAACAAATCGTTACACCACTACTGTGTATTAAAAGCCATTCTAAATAAATAAGTTTTAAGTTTTGTTTTAAAAAGTACAACATTCGTTATAGTACGCATGTCAGGGGGGAGCTTGTTCCAGAGTTTAGGGCCAGCAACGGCGAAGGCCCTATCGCCCCACTGTTTGTACCTCGACTTCGGGACCTCTAATGTCCGTTTATCAGAAGACCGCAACAGACGATTTTGTCCACCCAGAGTTAGAAGCTCAGACAAGTACTCCGGGGCTAGCCCATTCACAGCTTTAAAAACAAACAATAAAATCTTAAAATCAATCCTAAAGCGCACAGGAAGCCAATGTAGAGTATATAGAACTGGAGTGATGTGTGCACTTCTCGGTGTACTTGTTAAAAAGCGAGCAGCAGCATTTTGTACAAGTTGCAGACGCGACAGAGATTTTTGATTCAAACCGACATAAAGAGCATTGCAATAAATCAAGCCTTGAACTAATAAAGGCATGTAAAGCCTTTTCTAGATCATGCCTGTTAAGAAAAGGCTTGACTTTAGTCAGAAGACGAAGTTGGAAAAAGCTCGTCTTAACCACAAATTTGTTTGTCAAATTTCATGCCGCAATCGAAAGTCACGCCCAAATTTCTCCCAGACTTAACGCAGCACTCAGTAAGAATTCCGTTTTTGTCAAACAGTGACCCCTAGAGTCGCTGTGGAGCACTTGTACTGTCGTGAATAGCACTCACGCAGAGATGGCTCGCACTCACGGCCGGATCCCCTCCCCCTGTACACCGGTACCTGTTCAGTAGGATGGACGCTGTAACGAGTGGAAATAAGGTATGGCCCCTTTAAGAGCTGCGCGCGCCCAACACCACATGTATACGGCGCCGGGTTATTTCTGTTTGATGCTCATTTTATCAGAATTTTATCAGATCTGTTTTTTTGCCGTAAAGCAATTCGTTACCTCGCGAGACCTGATATCACACGATACTTCCTAACACTGAGGGCGGCGGCTCGCCGGCCCAAAGTTGCAAGGGTGGTTTTGCGGCTCACAGGCACCAGGGGGGTGCGAGACGACCACCATTCAACACGAAATCAGTAATATAAACATTACAATGACTCCAAAGCTGTTCGGTTAAGGTAAAAAAGTTACTTAGTTCACCTTTAAAGCTGGATTGATTGATATGCATTTTGTCTTGAAAATAATGCATTCAGTTTTGTCTTTGTTCAAATTAAGAAAGTTCCGAGAAAGCCACAACTTAATACGATCAATGCCATTTCGCAGATGGTTTAATGCAATACTGTCATTAGGTTTCATAGGCAGATACATTTGTAGATCATCTGCATAACAATGAAATGACAGATTATGCTCTTATACATATACAGACATATAGCGACAACACCTTTCAAAAAGTTAAATGATTTGTCTCACGCAGCAGTCCACACAAAGGGCACATTTTCCCGACGAGTTGGTTCAGTGGAGCAGTGAGTTTAGAAAAGTCCTTGACGAGTTGTCTGTAATAGGAACACAGTCCCACAAAGGCTCTCACCTCAGAAGGAGAACGGGGAATTGGCCAGTTCAAGAGTTTCTCTGTGTCCTTTGGATTAGACTGAAGACCCTTTCGAGAAACGACATTTGGATGGATTCAGTCTCAAACCAGTTGATTGGATTCTTGAGCACCTCTTTCAGGCTAGACAGATGTTCTTCAAATGTTTTATTATAAATTAAAATGTCATCGAGATATACCATGCAGATGTGCCACAGGAGCCCTCTGGGGACTAGCTCTATTAAGCGTTGTGTAGCAAATTAGCTCTAAAGAAATGTGAATAATTAATCATAACTTGTTATAATTGATTATGAATATTTGGATCAGTTAATATAATTAACTTAATGTAGTAAAATGAATATTACAATCAATTAACCTGTTTGTGCTGTGAACACTCACGAAATGTACATTTCCGGGCTATGGGAAATGTCTTTCTTACTGTACAGTACTATTCAGAGCCTTTAGTCAAAATCTGCATGATTAGCGACTCCAGTATATGAGCTTGAGTCATGGACAACTTTACGTGTGACATGAACAAGACTTTATTAACTATACTAAACATTTAAACTACTCTAACATACATATACATACAGTTTACCAAGGAAAAGAGAGCTGAAGCAGAATACAGGAAAGCAAGAAGTTATAGCATTGTTTGAAGTTAGCAGATCAACAGCCTTGAGCAAACCATCAGTTTAGTTCTAACATCCCCTTCTTTAAAGGATAATGCATCAAATATTGAGACTAAGTTTGATACTTGCATGTCTCGCCCATTTGAATTAAACTGTCCTGATGCAATTTGTTGAGGCTCCAGTTGATCTTTGCTGATGTAGTCTTGATGAGAGAGAACCAGTGTGAGTCAGAGGGTCTTTGGTGAATGGAAAGACAAGGCCGCAGCCTGGCACAAGCTTGGGGGTCCTTAGAAAACTTCTAGTTCAGCATCATATTCACATCAAGATTTCAGAAAGGGACTAAGAGACTAAACGGCGTGATCTTGTGATCAATGATTTTTAAAGCGTGAAGATGCCACACCCTTTGGATGGTTGTGAGCCAATAAGAAGTTTTCCTTTTGGAGGGAAATTTTTATGACCCTTTGTGTTGTAGCAGGGCATTTGAATATGTAATTTGATTGGGTGTTTAAGAAAAATAATCTTCAAGATTCTTATAATACTAATGCGTCACAAAGTAAGCAAAATGTAATGTAAATTAACAAATCGGGGACGAAGATTTGAGTTTATAGAGACTAAACATCCCACACATATCATTTTGGTTAACCATAGTATGCAAGTCTGAAACATTAATCCAAAAGAGAAAATGAATACACAGGCCAAAGAAATAATAGTATCAATAGATACTACACAAGACAGTAAATCATTCACACAGTGTCCAGTGATGCAAGTTCATTTATAGATCAGTTTGTCTATAAATGAATGCAGGAAAGTTTGTTTTAAAGGTCCCGTTCTTCGTGTTTTTTTGAAGTTTTGATTGTGTTTACAGTGTGCAATATAACATGTGTTCATGTTTCGCGTGTAAAAAAACACAGTATTTTTCACACAATTTACTTATCTGTATACCGCTGTTTTCCCTGTCATAAAAACGGGCTGATGACTTCCTTGTTCTATGAAGTCCCTCCTTCAGAAATACGTAACGAGTTCTGATTGTGCCAGCGGTTCCTGTGTTGTGATTCGACAGCAGCTTAGCGCACGTTGCCCGGAAAGGTCACGCCTCTTACCATAACGTGGAGATGCATGCGCTGATTATTGTAAACATGTCAAACATATTACCGTATCAATTTGAGCCGGAATCAGACCCGGAGAACATAGATGAAGAGAATCGAGTAGAGCCTGTTCAAGCACGCCTTTTGCAGGATGTTTCACAGTGGTAAGCTGTTTATTTAGTAGTTGTCATACTTTTATGTTTGGCTGTTACCTTTAATTAGTTAAATTGTAATATTAAATGTTACAAACTGTTATAAAAGCTTGTGGTATATGGTTTTGTCCGTCTGTCGAATTAACGATGGTGTTGTTGAATTTTTAAAATAAGTGCATTGTTTATTCCTACCTTAGTTACACGCGAGCACGAGTTTTGATTAGTAATATATGTTTTATAGTTGTAGTCCTACATGTGGTAACTGTGACAAAATGCCAACGGAGGTTGAAAACATCTGCTGCAAAGAAATACAAAAAGTACTGTAACACCACCTAATTAAAACTTTTGAAATTGTTTTCATCCAAACAACTTTATATAAATACACTTTATTTTTTACCATGAATATAGCCTTAAAAGCTGCTATGTTGTGTAAAAGAAATCGTTGCCATGCATTACAATAATTCATTTATTAAAAGTTGAATGTTACGTGACTGCACATTAAATTATTACTGACTCACATCAACGAAACTCTTCCTCTTCTCCGTGGGAGCGCAACAAGACAACGCCCCCTTTTTTGTGTATATTCCTGTAGGCGGAGATTAGTCAAAAAACTGTTTTAGTGACGTCATTAAAAACGGAAGTAGAGGGATGTAGTCCAAACCGGCCGTTCGCTGTAGGCTTTGAAAGGGGAATTCTGTTAAATAAAATATCTCGCTAGGCATTGAACTTTGAGCTTTATAATTTTACAGTTATTATTTATGCTCTAACAGCAACATTATTCACTAACTAAAGTTTGAAACATGGAATCACGAAGAACGGGACCTTTAAGGTCCGTTTCTGTTTTTCCTATGGCCTAGGTTTTGACCATATTACCACATTTTTCACAGCAATAAAGCCATCTTATCTGATCGCCGCCCTGGCGACTGAAACCTTTCCTGTTCTCTTGTCTCTTTTGGGGGGGATGTTTCATTCCTAAGAGTGGGCTTTAAAGCTTATTTGTTAAATGTAACAAATAGTTATGTGTCTGATTGTCTCAGTCGTTACAGTTGAAATGTGGTGGTAGCGTTGGATAGGCCCATCGGCATGGACCGCCACTGATAGAGGCCCTGTCCAATTGTAAAGGCCGTCTTTTCTCAGTCCTCTTCAGCAACTTCCAGTAACCCGTAGAGAAATCTAGCGTGCTGAACCACACCACGCCTGCTAACACGTCCAGTGTGTCATCCACACGGGGTAGGGGATGAGAGTCTTTAATAGTCACACTGTTTAAGTGTTTGTAGTTGTTACGTACTCGTACGTAGTTTAGTGTTGCAATATGGACATGTGGGGGTGTTGTTGTTGTTGTTGTTGTTGTGGTCTGTGTGTTTCAGGTGTTCATTGGATCAGTCTACTGCCAATCTTAATGAAGGGCGATGACGTCTCGGTTCACCTCTGCCAATCACATCTTACTGCTGCAGTTAAATGCCGTGATTACTCCGATGTCGGACAGCTGTGTGCTCACCTTGTCTGTTGCGCTTGTTTGACTTGTTGTCAGTGATTTGTCTGTGTGTCTAACATTCGTGTTCTGTTAAATTCTTGCATTGTGTTTTGAGGATACTGTTCAGGCTGACCAGTTTACACGGAGTGTGTAAAGCTGGGAAGAGAGCAGGTTAGTAGGTCGCGCGACATACACTTTGCACTTAGGATTTGTGAATATGTTAGACACACTAGTTTAGGAGAGTGCCCACTTTGTAAGTTTTGTTATTTAGTTAGTGTAGTTTAGTTAGAGCGTCTTGACGCCGAAGATTTCTTTTCTACATTTTTTTGTTTGGTACTTAGGTTAGTCGAATTAACTTTTAGCTAGTTTGTTTTGTTTTGTTGATTTCTTTGTTTTGGCATCTCTCGTGCGCTCGCCTTCCCACCTTGGGGTTTTGTTTGTGTTTAAATGTTTGTTTTGTTTGTTGTTGTTATTTATCGTTTGTACATATTGTAAATATTATTTTCTTCAATCACTAGTTATGGCCTTGAGGATTAATAAATCCCTTTGAGCTGAATTTGAGGAGTACGCTTTCTTTTCTTGCTCTGTCCTGCACTTTGAGGCACACACACACCATTTTTAAAAGTGTTATTCCCTTAATCTCTAGACAACATTAAAAGGGACGTAACATTTATGGGGGCTCGTCCGGGATCCAAACAGTTGGATTTTTCCCGGTCAATAATAATTATAGTGTGTGTGTTTCTTTATGCGGGATTTTGCAAGGAAACGTTTGGTTGCATTGTAAACGGAGATAGTGATAGTAACGTGAAAGTTGAAATCATGAGTACACCTGATTTTGATTTGCAGTCGTTTATTGATACACCAACGTTAGATACATTGGACAAGTGCAGAAAGGATGATTTGTTAAAAGTCGCTGACCACTATGGGATCTCTGTGGTGAGACAAGCATTAAAGGCAACAATTAAAGCTGCTATTCATCAGGGGCTGGTTGAACTTCATGTGCTTGAGTTGACAGATGCGGATGGTGTGGAGGCTGGCTGGTCGGCAGTGGAAACGTGTTCAAAAGGCCCTGGTACAGTGGGGAAGGTGCTGAGCGAGGCTGCCGAGGTGGAGGTCGGGGCCGAGACTAAGGCTGCCATGCCGCCCTTTTCTCCTTTTTCTCAGCTTTCCGGTGGTGCTAGTGGCGATGTGCGACTTAAGGTCCGACTCGCCCGAATGCAGATGGAAGCACAGGAGCGGGCAGAGACACGTAAGGCCGACATGGAGATGCGTCTCAAGATACGCAGTTTAGAGATTGAGGCTGAAACACAGGTAAAATTGAGAGAACTTGAGCTGGAGTCAAGGAGAGTTGTCTCTGACTCGGCTATGTCCAATCCTGTGGTTACCTCACATGTTGCAAGTGATGTTTCAACAGCTGTCTTTGATGTAAGTAAGCACATATCTTTGGTGCCTCACTTCAGAGAAACCGAGGTGGATACCTATTTTTCAGCGTTTGAACGTCTAGCATCCGCATTTAAATGGCCGAAAGAGGTATGGCCTCTTTTATTACAATGTAGGTTGGTCGGAAAAGCTCAGGCGGTTATTTCAGCACTGCCGGTTGAGGATAGCTTGCACTATGAGACGGTGAAGAACGCTATTCTCCGCGCGTATGAGCTTGTGCCCGAAGCTTATCGACAGCGGTTTCGAAGCCAGAAGAAAACAGCACAGCAAACGTTCGTAGAATTTGCCCGTGAGAAAGGAATTCTTTTCGATAAGTGGTTGGCCGCGAATAAGACGAAAGATTTTAATTCTCTAAGGGATTTGATGCTTTTGGAAGGGTTCAAGAATTGCTTACCTGAACGTGTGGTCACTTATTTAAACGAACAAAAGGTAACGAATTTGTCTCAGGCTGCAGTTTTGGCCGACGAATTTGTTTTAACTCACAAGAGTGTATTCGTTTCGACTCATGCTGACAAAATGCTGTCTTTGCCTGCACCACAAAATTTGAGTCCCCGTTTTAAGGGTAATACATCACAGCCGAAAGAAACAAGAGAATGCTTTTATTGTCATAAAACAGGACACGTAATTGCCGATTGTCTAATTTTAAAACGAAAACAACCTGGACCACCAAAACCAGTTGGTTTTGTAAGAACAATGCCCGTGCGCTCTGATCATGTGTCGAAAGCGGATGAGTTTGATGAGAGATTTAAGCCATTCATGATGAAAGGTTTACTGTCCATAGATGGTAGACCTGAGGAACAAAAAGAGGTCCAGATTTTACGAGATACTGGGGCAATTCAGTCATTTATTGTATCTGAGGTCCTTCCATTGTCCGAACGGACATCGTGTGGTTCAAGTGTACTAGTTCAGGGTATTGGAATGGACATTATAAAGGTTCCGCTACATCGTGTTCATTTACAGTGTGAGTTGATTTCAGGTTTTGTTAAGGTTGCAGTACGTTCTGCCCTTCCTGTGAAAGGGGTTACGTTGATTCTTGGCAATGATTTGGCTGGAGGAAAGGTGACACCTGTTGTAGAAGTGGTTGACAAGCCTGACTTTGTTAACACTAATGATATTGCTGATACATTTCCGGATGTGTTTCCCGCAAATGTTGTGACGCGCGCGCAAAAACGAAGAATAGGCAATGACATTACGTTAAATGATTCATTCATGATGCCACTCTTTGCTGAAGAGAACTCTTCACCCGAGTTGCAGTGTTCTAAGGTTGTGAAACCAGAACAAAGGGTTGATGGAGTTGTGACTGATTTAGAAGTGTTGACAGTACCAATAAAACGTGAACGGATGGTAGCATCACAGCGAGATGATCCTTCTTTGAACAAGTTTTTCACTGCTGTTGAGCATCCAAAATCTGTAAAAGATCGAAAAGCTGAATATGTGATAGACAATGAGTTACTGTTACGTAAGTGGAGACCTATCGCTGGTATAGATAATGAGTGGGATGTTACCTGTCAAATCGTGTTACCCACTGCTTACAGACAGCAAGTCTTAAGTTTGGCTCATGATCATCCGATGTCAGGTCATCTAGGAATTACGAAAACATATGATCGTATATTGAAACATTTCTTTTGGCCTGGTCTGAAGAAAGATGTCTGTCAGTATTGTAACACTTGTCATGTGTGTCAGATAACGGGAAAACCAAATCAAAAGATCCCACCAGCTCCATTGATTCCGATCCCTGTAATTGGGGAGCCTTTTGAGCATGTCATTTTAGATTGTGTCGGCCCTTTACCAAAGACCAAGTCAGGAAATCAGTTTTTGTTAACAATTATGTGCTCCGCAACACGATATCCAGAAGCAATTCCACTGAGAAAAATTACTTCTGTTACAATTGTAAAGGCATTAATTAAATTCTTTTCCACATTTGGATTGCCAAAAATTGTACAGACGGACCAGGGAACGAATTTTCTCTCCAGACTGTTCAGGCAGGTGGTAAAAACCTTGGAAATATCACACAGAGTTTCGAGTCCGTATCATCCCGAAAGCCAAGGGGCAATTGAACGTTTTCACCAAACGTTAAAATCAATGCTGCGCAAATACTGTTTAAGTTCCGGTAACGAGTGGGATGAGGGAGTTCCGTTAGTCTTATTTGGTGTTCGCGAAACAGTTCAAGAGTCTCTTTGTTTTAGTCCTGCAGATCTGGTGTTCGGACATACCGTGCGTGGTCCACTCAAAGTTTTAAAAGAGGGAATGTTGCGTGAGGATGCCGCATCTAAGGAAAATGTACTGGATTATGTTAGCCGATTCAGAGAACGCTTGCATACTGCCTGTACGTTTGCAAAAGAACATTTGGCGGAGGCTCAAAAGAGCATGAAAAAGCATTTCGACTTAAAGTCTGTTACTCGTGAGATTAAACCTGAAGATGAAGTATTGATACTTTTACCAGTTCCTGGTTCTGCTCTGTCTGCTCGATTTGTTGGTCCATACGTGGTATCGAAAAAGTTGAGTGAGACAGATTATGTTGTGCATACTCCAGATCGTAAACCGAAATTTCGAACATGTCATGTAAATATGTTAAAGTTGTATCGTTCCAGAAAATCATCTGAAAGAATTGAGGAAATGGATACTCTGAAATCTACTTCTGTTGCTACGTCTGTTGCAGTTGTTTCAGCACCCACTGCCGAGGATTGCGAGGTGATATCGCCATCTGCTGGTGAGTCGTTTGTTGATGATGGCGTTTCCCTTCGTAATGCTCATGGGTGTGCCAGACTGTCTAACTCTGAAATACTACAGTCATTACCATCGTTTCTGTCTGATTTGTCAAAGGCCCAGAAGCAGGAGGTTATAGAGGTGATTCGTGATTTTCCTATGCTGTTTGGTGATATTCCATCCCAAACGACTGTGATACAACATGACATTCAGATCACATGTGATTTTCCAATCAAACAACATGCTTACCGAGTAAATAGTACAAAACAATCAGTGATGAAAACAGAAGTTGAGTACTTGCTAAAAAACGATCTAGCTGAACCCAGTTTCAGCCCATGGAGTTCACCGTGTCTTCTTGTCTCAAAACCAGATGGTACATTTCGATTCTGTACAGACTTTAGAAAAGTAAACTCTGTTACTGTTCCGGACAGTTATCCTCTACCTAGGATGGAGGACTGTATAGATAACTTGGGTTCCGCAAGATTCGTAACCAAATTAGATCTACTTAAAGGTTACTGGCAGGTTCCTCTTACACCACGCGCTACAGAGATATCAGCTTTCGTAACTCCTGATAACTTTCTACAGTATAAGGTAATGGCGTTCGGATTGCGAAACGCTCCGGCAACATTTCAGCGTCTTGTCAATATTGTGTTATCAGGAGTACCAAATTGTAATGCTTACCTTGATGACCTGGTGATATATTCCTCCGACTGGCATGAACATTTGTCCCTCCTGAGAACAGTATTTAAACGTTTAGCAAGTGCGTCCTTAACTATAAATCTAGCAAAATGTGAGTTTGGGAAAGCCACAATTACATATCTAGGTAAGGTAGTCGGACAGGGTCAAGTCCGGCCGGTGGGTGCAAAAGTTTCCGCGATTGTTGATTTTCCTGTGCCTACCACACGACGAGAGTTACGTCGTTTCCTAGGCATGGCTGGGTATTATAGGAATTTTTGCCGAAATTTTTCAACTGTTGTACATTCCCTTACCAATCTGTTAAGTCCTGCAACTAATTTCATATGGTCAGAATCGTGCCAATATGCTTTTAATAGCGTAAAGACTCTGTTAAGTAGTGCACCTGTCCTAGCCGCTCCGGATTTCTCACGTCCATTTAAGCTTGAAGTGGATGCGAGTGCGTTGGGTACTGGCGCCGTACTTCTTCAAGAAGATGACATTTGTCTAGATCATCCAGTTTGTTATTTTTCGCGAAAATTTAACAAGCATCAGATAAATTACTCTACAATAGAGAAGGAAGCCCTTGGACTTCTTCTAGCATTGGAGTTCTTTGAGGTTTATGTCGGTTCTTCTGCTTTACCTGTTACGGTATATACTGATCATAACCCGTTAGTATTTTTGTCGAGGATGTATAATCATAACCAACGACTCATGCGTTGGTCATTGTTTATGCAGAATTACAACCTTAACATTAAACATAAGAAGGGTTCTGAAAATGTTGTTGCTGACGCCTTGTCGAGAGCATAATATAGCTAACTAAACTATATGTTTTTTTTGGTATATCTACGTTTCAATGTTTTCTTTAAAAGTAATTTAAATCTTTAAGGGGGGAAGTGTTACGTACTCGTACGTAGTTTAGTGTTGCAATATGGACATGTGGGGGGGTTGTTGTTGTTGTTGTTGTCTGTGTGTTTCAGGTGTTCATTGGATCAGTCTACTGCCAATCTTAATGAAGGGCGATGACGTCTCGGTTCACCTCTGCCAATCACAGCTTACTGCTGCAGTTAAATGCCGTGATTACTCCGATGTCGGACAGCTGTGTGCTCACCTTGTCTGTTGCGCTTGTTTGACTTGTTGTCAGTGATTTGTCTGTGTGTCTAACATTCGTGTTCTGTTAAATTCTTGCATTGTGTTTTGAGGATACTGTTCAGGCTGACCAGTTTACACGGAGTGTGTAAAGCTGGGAAGAGAGCAGGTTAGTAGGTCGCGCGACATACACTTTGCACTTAGGATTTGTGAATATGTTAGACACACTAGTTTAGGAGAGTGCCCACTTTGTAAGTTTTGTTATTTAGTTAGTGTAGTTTAGTTAGAGCGTCTTGACGCCGAAGATTTCTTTTCTACATTTTTTGTTTGGTACTTAGGTTAGTCGAATTAACTTTTAGCTAGTTTGTTTTGTTTTGTTGATTTCTTTGTTTTGGCATCTCTCGTGCGCTCGCCTTCCCACCTTGGGGTTTTGTTTGTGTTTAAATGTTTGTTTTGTTTGTTGTTGTTATTTATCGTTTGTACATATTGTAAATATTATTTTCTTCAATCACTAGTTATGGCCTTGAGGATTAATAAATCCCTTTGAGCTGAATTTGAGGAGTACGCTTTCTTTTCTTGCTCTGTCCTGCACTTTGAGGCACACACACACCATTTTTAAAAGTGTTATTCCCTTAATCTCTAGACAACATTAAAAGGGACGTAACAGCAGTCTACACAAAATATATGTTTGTGTATATATTCAAATATATTTAAATCAGAATACACATCTAGTCTAATACAGTATATACACTCACCGGCCACTTTATTAGGTACACCTGTCCAACTGCTCGTTAACACTTAATTTCTAAGCAGCCAATCACATGGCGGCAACTCAGTGCATTTAGGCATGTAGACATGGTCAAGACAATCTCCTGCAGTTCAAACCGAGCATCAGTATGGGGAAGAAAGGTGATTTGAGTGACTTTGAACGTGGCATGATTGTTGGTGCCAGAAGGGCTGGTCTGAGTATTTCAGAAACTGCTAATCTACTGGGATTTTCACGCACAACCATCTCTAGGGTTTACAGAGAATGGTCCGAAAAAGAAAAAACATCCAGTGAGCGGCAGTTCTGTGGGCGGAAATGCCTTGTTGATGCCAGAGGTCAGAGGAGAATGGCCAGACTGGTTCGAGCTGATAGAAGGGCAACAGTGACTGAAATAACCACTCGTTACAACCGAGGTATGCAGCAAAGCATTTGTGAAGCCACAACACGCACAACCTTGAGGCGGATGGGCTACAACAGCAGAAGACTCCACCGGGTACCACTCATCTCCACTACAAATAGGAAAAAGAGGCTACAATTTGCAAGAGCTCACCAAAATTGAACAGTTGAAGACTGGAAAAATGTTGCCTGGTCTGATGTGTCTCGATTTCTGTTGAGACATTCAGATGTTAGAGTCAGAATTTGGCGTAAACAGAATGAGAACATGGAACCATCATGCCTTGTTACCACTGTGCAGGCTGGTGGTGGTGGTGTAATGGTGTGGGGGATGTTTTCCTGGCACACTTTAGGCCCCTTAGTGCCAATTGGGCATCGTTTAAATGCCACGGCCTACCTGAGCATTGTTTCTGACCATGTCCATCCCTTTATGGCCACCATGTACCCATCCTCTGATGGCTACTTCCACCATGTCACAAAGCTCTAATCATTTCAAATTGGTTTCTTGAACATGACAATGAGTTCACTGTACTAAAATGGCCTCCACAGTCACCAGATCTCAACCCAATAGAGCATCTTTGGGATGTGGTGGAACGGGAGATTCGCATCATGGATGTGCAGCCGACAAATCTGCGGCAACTGTGTGATGCCATCATGTCAATATGGACCAAACTCCCTGAGGAATGCTTCCAGCACCTTGTTGAATCTATGCCACGAAGAATTGAGGCAGTTCTGAAGGCAAAAGGGGGTCCAACCCGTTACTAGCATGGGGTACCTAATAAAGTGGCCGGTGAGTGTATATATATATACCTAATAAAGTGGCCGGTGAGTGTATATATATATATATATATATATATATATATATATATATATATCTGAATGTCTCAACAGAAATCGAGACTCATCAGACCAGGCAACATTTTTCCAGTCTTCAACTGTTCAATTTTGGTGAGCTCTTGCAAATTGTAGCCTCTTTTTCCTATTTGTAGTGGAGATGAGTGGTACCCGGTGGAGTCTTCTGCTGTTGTAGCCCATCCGCCTCAAGGTTGTGCGTGTTGTGGCTTCACAAATGCTTTGCTGCATACCTCGGTTGTAACGAGTGGTTATTTCAGTCACTGTTGCCCTTCTATCAGCTCGAACCAGTCTGGCCATTCTCCTCTGACCTCTGGCATCAACAAGGCATTTCCGCCCACAGAACTGCCGCTCACTGGATGTTTTTTCTTTTTCGGACCATTCTCTGTAAACCCTAGAGATGGTTGTGCGTGAAAATCCCAGTAGATTAGCAGTTTCTGAAATACTCAGACCAGCCCTTCTGGCACCAACAATCATGCCACGTTCAAAGTCACTCAAATCACCTTTCTTCCCCATACTGATGCTCGGTTTGAACTGCAGGAGATTGTCTTGACCATGTCTACATGCCTAAATGCACTGAGTTGCCGCCATGTGATTGGCTGCTTAGAAATTAAGTGTTAACGAGCAGTTGGACAGGTGTACCTAATAAAGTGGCCGGTGAGTGTATACTGTATATATATATATATATACACTCACCTAAAGGATTATTAGGAACACCTGATCAATTTCTCATTAATGCAATTATCTAATCAACCAATCAAATGGCAGTTGCTTCAATGCATTTAGGGGTGTGGTCGTGGTTAAGACAATCTCCTAAACTCCAAACTGAATGTCAGAATGGGAAAGAAAGGTGATTTAAGCCATTTTGAGCGTGGCATGGTTGTTGGTGCCAGACGGGCCGGTCTGAGTATTTCACAATCTGCTCAGTTACTGGGATTTTCACGCACAACCATTTCTAGGGTTTACAAAGAATGGTGTGAAAAGGGAAAAACATCCAGCATGCGGCAGTCCTGTCGGCGAAAATGCCTTGTTGATGCTAGAGGTCAGAGGAGAATGGGGCGACTGATTCAAGCTGATAGAAGAGCAACTTTGACTGAAATAACCACTCGTTACAACCGAGGTATGCAGCAAAGCATTTGTGAAGCCACAACACGCACAACCTTGAGGCGGATGGGCTACAACAGCAGAAGACCCCACCGGGTACCACTCATCTCCACTACAAATAGGAAAGAGAGGCTACAATTTGCAAGAGCTCACCAAAATTGGACAGTTGAAGACTGGAAAAATGTTGCCTGGTCTGATGAGTCTCGATTTCTGTTGAGACATTCAGATGGTAGAGTCAGAATTTGGCGTAAACAGAATGAGAACATGGATCCATCATGCCTTGTTACCACTGTGCAGGCTGGTGGTGGTGGTGGTGTGGGGGATGTTTTCTTGGCACACTTTAGGCCCCTTAGTGCCAATTGGGCATCGTTTAAATGCCACGGCCTACCTGAGCATTGTTTCTGACCATGCCCATCCCTTTATGGCCACCATGTACCCATCCTCTGATGGCTACTTCCAGCAGGATAATGCACCATGTCACAAAGCTCGAATCATTTCAAATTGGTTTCTTGAACATGACAATGAGTTCACTGTACTAAAATGGCCCCCACAGTCACCAGATCTCAACCCAATAGAGCATCTTTGGGATGTGGTGGAACGGGAGCTTCGTGCCCTGGATGTGCATCCCACAAATCTCCATCAACTGCAAGATGCTATCCTATCAATATGGGCCAACATTTCTAAAGAATGCTTTCAGCACCTTGTTGAATCAATGCCACATAGAATTAAGGCAGTTCTGAAGGCGAAAGGGGGTCAAACACAGTATTAGTATGGTGTTCCTAATAATCCTTTAGGTGAGTGTACTATTTTATTAAATACAGGTTAACTAGTTTACTTAAACGGTACTAATATATAAAACAAAAATAAAAGTAAATCAAAACCAAATCGGTATGTTTTACTTTATAAACCACTTTCTCGATAAATCATTTTACAAAAACAATTGCAGTGTCTTCTTCATAAAGCACTTTCTCAATAAATGGTTACAATGATTATTACAAGTGTCCTTCAACATAACACTTTCTTAACAAATCGTTAACCAACAACCTCTGGTGTCTTGCTTTATAAAAACACTTTCATTATATAAAGTTACAATAACAAAGTTACATAACAAAACATATAGCCTGTATTACATCTTCTGCAATATAAACAGTACAAAAACCATAAAATAATTAGAGCACCATTTACTTGCATAAACAACTCTGTTGGTATTAGCCTATAATTAGTATTATTATAATTATTTTTAAATTTTAATTTATTGCCACACTGCAAATATATTTAAATCAGAATACACATCTAGTCTATATGTTTACTATTGAGATGTTTAAGAATATCTTTCCAATTTAATTTATATAAAAAAAGAATAAATACATAGAAAATTGCATGAACAAATATAGCATTATAGAATCATTACAGATTAAAATGCAAATTAAGGTGAAAAGGTCAGAATGTGGATGAAATAAATGAAAAATACAAACAAAATATTTACTTGTTTGTTTCTTTATTGTTAACATATAATAAGATGGATAAAAGCCAAATTACAAATATCAATTTATGACATACCCTAACCCCAATTTCATAATTAACAATAATAAAACAATAATATATTTAGGCTTTTATAGCCTAAATATAGGCTTATAAAAGCCTATATTTAGAAAGTTACAGAGAACAATGTTGTAAATAATACAAAACACCCAAATTACTTCAAATTACTACACAAAAACTTCATTTAAAACTCCTAGTAATATTTCAATTATGAAACACAAGAATAAATTGTTCTTATGTTTTTACATTTGCTCCAATTTAAAAGTTGTGGTTTTTGTCATTTTTGTGCCTCTTTAACTTTTGTAATCATCTTTTTTGGAAAGTAATCATTTCTATTGATTGGATTGAAATAAAAGAAAAGTGCACATGGTTTTCATCAAGCTTTTTTCATCAAAGATTTTTTTTTTTTTACATAGAAACTTTGTAAAGGTCAGGAATTTGATGATGTGAAACTGAAGTGTAGTTGAAATGTTAATGTTGTTTCAGCATTTGTACATCAGATTGCAGCATTGATTTATGTTAACATTACATTAGACCAGTTGCTCATTTCTGGGGGACAAAGGCCCGTAAAGGGCTTCTCTGACTTCTCACAATTATGAGATCCAGTACCCAGTTGTCAGAAGATGGATGAACAAATTAATGTGAAAAAACAAATGAACAAATGAACGTAAAAAAAAATTAGTTGGAATGTCATTAACAAATGTAACACTGTAATGTTGGTTCAACATCATGTGAGCAGCCTCATTTACCGTTATACTTATGGTGAAATGCCCTTTTTGCCTTTAACAAGAAATCTTCTTCTTCCTTTGCCCCCATCTACTGAATTTTATTTTCATTTTCTTGCCGTTGCCCCAAAGAAATGAGATAATGGTCTAACTTCTTTTTCTTGCTTTGCCCCCCAGATGTGAGTAACTGGTCTAACTTCTTTTTCTTGCTTTGCCCCCCAGATGTGAGTAACTGGTCTAACTTCATTTTCTTGCTTTGCCCCCAAGAAATGAGTAACTGGTCTAATTTCATTTTCTCGCTTTGCCCCCCAGATGTGAGTAACTGGTCTAACTTCATTTTCTTGCTTTGCCCCCAAGAAATGAGTAACTGGTCTAATTTAATTTTCTTGCTTTGCCCCCCAGATGTGAGTTACTGGTCTAATTTCATTTTCTTGCTTTGCCCCCCAAGAAATGAGTTACTGGTCTAATTTAGTTTCCTTGCTTTGCCCCCAAGAAATGAGTTACTGGTCTAATTTCATTTTCTTGCTTTGCCCCCCAGATGTGAGTTACTGGTCTAACTTCATTTTCTTGCTTTGCCCCCAAGAAATGAGTAACTGGTCTAATTTCATTTTCTCGCTTTGCCCCCCAGATGTGAGTTACTGGTCTAATTTCATTTTCTCGCTTTGCCCCACAGATGTGAGTTACTGGTCTAATTTTATTTCCTTGCTTTGCCCCAAAGAAATAAGTTACTGGTCTAACTTCATTTTCTTGCTTTGCCCCCAAGAAATGAGTTACGGGTCTAATTTCATTTTCTTGCTTTGCCCCCCAGATGTGAGTTACTGGTCTAATTTCATTTTCTTGCTTTGCCCCCCTGATGTGAGTTACTGGTCTAATTTCATTTTCTTGCTTTGCCCCCAAGAAATAAATTACTGGTCTAATTTCATTTCCTTGCTTTGCCCCAAAGAAATGAGTTACTGGTCTAACTTCATTTTCTTGCTTTGCCCCCAAGAAATGAGTTACTGGTCTAACTTCATTTTCTTGCTTTGCCCCCAAGAAATGAGTAACTGGTCTAATTTCATTTTCTCGCTTTGCCCCACAGATGTGAGTTACTGGTCTAATTTCATTTCCTTGCTTTGCCCCCAAGAAATGAGTTACTGGTCTAACTTCATTTTCTTGCTTTGCCCCCAAGAAATGAGTTACTGGTCTAACTTCATTTTCTTGCTTTGCCCCCCAGATGTGAGTTACTGGTCTAATTTCATTTTCTTGCTTTGCCCCCAAGAAATGAGTTACTGGTCTAACTTCATTTTCTTGCTTTGCCCCCAAGAAATGAGTTACTGGTCTAACTTCATTTTCTTGCTTTGCTCCCAAGAAATGAGTAACTGGTCTAATTTCATTTTCTCGCTTTGCCCCCCAGATGTGAGTTACTGGTCTAATTTCATTTTCGTGCTTTGCCCCCAAGAAATGAGTTACTGGTCTAATTTCATTTCCTTGCTTTGCCCCCAAGAAATGAGTTACTGGTCTAACTTCATTGTCTTGCTTTGCCCCCAAGAAATGAGTAACTGGTCTAATTTCATTTTCTCGCTTTGCCCCCCAGATGTGAGTTACTGGTCTAATTTCATTTTCTCGCTTTGCCCCCCAGATGTGAGTTACTGGTCTAACTTCATTTTCTTGCTTTGCCCCCAAGAAATGAGTAACTGGTCTAATTTCATTTCCTTGCTTTGCCCCCAAGAAATGAGTAACTGGTCTAATTTCATTTTCTTGCTTTGCCCCAAAAAAATAAGTTACTGGTCTAACTTCATTTTCTTACTTTGCCCCCAAGAAATGAGTAACTGGTCTAATTTCATTTCCTTGCTTTGCCCCCAAGAAATGAGTAACTGGTCTAATTTCATTTTCTTGCTTTGCCCCCCAGATGTGAGTTACTGGTCTAATTTCATTGTCTTGCTTTGCCCCCCAAGAAATGAGTTACTGGTCTAATTTCATTTCCTTGCTTTGCCCAGAAAGAAATGAGTTACTGGTCTAATTTCATTTTCTCGCTTTGCCCCCCAGATGTGAGTTACTGGTCTAATTTAATTTCCTTGCTTTGCCCCCAAGAAATGAGTTACTGGTCTAACTTCATTTTCTTGCTTTGCCCCCAAGAAATGAGTAACTGGTCTAATTTCATTTTCTCGCTTTGCCCCCAAGAAATGAGTAACTGGTCTAATTTCATTTTCTTGCTTTGCCCCCAAGAAATGAGTAACTGGTCTAATTTCATTTCCTTGCTTTGCCCCCAAGAAATGAGTAACTGGTCTAATTTCATTTTCTTGCATTGCCCCCAAGAAATGAGTAACTGGTCTAATTTCATTTTCTTGCTTTGCCCCCAAGAAATTAGTAACTGGTCTAATTTCATTTCCTTGCTTTGCCCCCAAGAAATGAGTAACTGGTCTAATTTCATTTTCTTGCTTTGCCCCCCAGATGTGAGTTACTGGTCTAATTTCATTTTCTTGCTTTGCCCCCAAGAAATGAGTAACTGGTCTAATTTAATTTCCTTGCTTTGCCCCCAAGAAATGAGTAACTGGTCTAATTTAATTTCCTTGCTTTGCCCCCAAGAAATGAGTAAATGGTCTAATTTCATTTTCTCGCTTTGCCCCCAAGAAATGAGTAACTGGTCTAATTTCATTTCCTTGCTTTGCCCCCAAGAAATGAGTTACTGGTCTAATTTCATTTCCTTGCTTTGCCCCCAAGAAATGAGTTACTGGTCTAACTTCATTTTCTTGCTTTGCCCCCAAGAAATGAGTAACTGGTCTAATTTCATTTTCTCGCTTTGCCCCCCAGATGTGAGTTACTGGTTTAATTTCATTTTCTCGCTTTGCCCCCCAGATGTGAGTTACTGGTCTAATTTTATTTCCTTGCTTTGCCCCAAAGAAATATAGTTACTGGTCTAACTTCATTTTCTTGCTTTGCCCCCAAGAAATGAGTAACTGGTCTAATTTCATTTTCTTGCTTTGCCCCAAAGAAATAAGTTACTGGTCTAACTTCATTTTCTTGCTTTGCCCCCAAGAAATGAGTAACTGGTCTAATTTCATTTCCTTGCTTTGCCCCCAAGAAATGAGTAACTGGTCTAATTTCATTTTCTTGCTTTGCCCCCCAGATGTGAGTTACTGGTCTAATTTGATTTTCTTGCTTTGCCCCCCAAGAAATGAGTTACTGGTCTAACTTCATTTCCTTGCTTTGCCCAGAAAGAAATGAGTTACTGGTCTAATTTCATTTTCTCGCTTTGCCCCCCAGATGTGAGTTACTGGTCTAATTTTATTTCCTTGCTTTGCCCCAAAGAAATAAGTTACTGGTCTAAATTCATTTACTTGCTTTGCCCCCCAAGAAATGAGTTACTGGTCTAATTTAATTTCCTTGGTTTGCCCCCAAGAAATGAGTTACTGGTCTAACTTCATTTTCTTGCTTTGCCCCCAAGAAATGAGTAACTGGTCTAATTTCATTTTCTTGCATTGCCCCCAAGAAATGAGTAACTGGTCTAATTTCATTTCCTTGCTTTGACCCCAAGAAATGAGTAACTGGTCTAATTTCATTTTCTTGCATTGCCCCCAAGAAATGAGTAACTGGTCTAATTTCATTTTCTCGCTTTGCCCCCAAGAAATGAGTAACTGGTCTAATTTCATTTTCTTGCATTGCCCCCAAGAAATGAGTAACTGGTGGTCTAATTTCATTTTCTCGCTTTGCCCCCAAGAAATGAGTAACTGGTCTAATTTCATTTTCTTGCATTGCCCCCAAGAAATGAGTCACTGGTCTAATTTCATTTCCTTGCTTTGCCCCCAAGAAATGAGTAACTGGTCTAATTTCATTTCCTTGCTTTGCCCCCAAGAAATGAGTAACTGGTCTAATTTCATTTTCTTGCATTGCCCCCAAGAAATGAGTAACTGGTCTAATTTCATTTTCTCGCTTTGCTCCCAAGAAATGAGTCACTGGTCTAATTTCATTTCCTTGCTTTGCCCCCAAGACATGAGTAACTGGTCTAATTTCATTTCCTTGCTTTGCCCCCAAGAAATGAGTTACTGGTCTAATTTCATTTCCTTGCTTTGCCCCCAAGAAATGAGTTACTGGTCTAATTTCATTTCCTTGCTTTGCCCCCAAGAAATGAGTTACTGGTCTAATTTCATTTTCTTGCTTTGCCCCCAAGAAATTAGTAACTGGTCTAATTTCATTTCCTTGCTTTGCCCCCAAGAAATGAGTAACTGGTCTAATTTCATTTTCTTGCTTTGCCCCCCAGATGTGAGTTACTGGTCTAATTTCATTTTCTTGCTTTGCCCCCAAGAAATGAGTAACTGGTCTAATTTCATTTCCTTGCTTTGCCCCCAAGAAATGAGTAACTGGTCTAATTTCATTTTCTTGCTTTGCCCCCCAGATGTGAGTTACTGGTCTAATTTCATTTTCTTGCTTTGCCCCCAAGAAATGAGTAACTGGTCTAATTTCATTTTCTTGCTTTGCCCCCCAGATGTGAGTTACTGGTCTAATTTCATTTCCTTGCTTTGCCCCCAAGAAATGAGTTACTGGTCTAATTTCATTTCCTTGCTTTGCCCCCAAGAAATGAGTAACTGGTCTAATTTCATTTCCTTGCTTTGCCCCCAAGAAATGAGTCGATGGTCTAATTTCATTTTCTTTTCCTGGTTTGCTTGCGATGTTGTCTGAAGCTGAAGAGAGAGAACAGATACACACTCATACATATATTAAGACAAATAACCACAGAAATCATGGTTGCGTTCTGGCATACTCACTTTTACCAACATTGTCCTGCATCTTCTGTAAGACACTGAGCTTCAGGTTGGTCAGGTGATCTGTGAAAGTGATCGGCACACTTGGACTGGGGTCTGGATCTGGAAGATATTGGGCTCTGAAACAACATCCAAGAGTCAGAGATGCTGAAGGTTCAATGTGGTTCTATGTAGAAATCAGGGGTTCGACACTAAATTTTAAGAACCCTTTATGCCACAAAGTTTCTAAGGAAACATATCTTTAATTTTTTACTTTTATATTTAATTGGTTATTTAAATTTTTAGTGAAAAAGATTACAAGTTGTTGAATGAATGAATGAATGAATGAATGAATGGGTTTATTCAAACTAAATCCATAATATGATGGGAACCTCTAAAAGGATCTATATATGAAGCGTCTGACGGAACCCTTTAATATTCCATATAGAACCTTTTCTTCTAAGAGTGATGATTTGAGTTTTGAAACACAGAGAGAAACAAACACAAACCTTTGCAATGTGGCCTTAAAGTTCTGTAAAGGAAAAATAAAGAAATGTAAATTATTCAGCAAAACTGAATCTAGCATAAATCTCTGAAATTGACATTCATATAGAAGATGAAGTAGTTTTATTTATATAGTGCCTTTCCATAGCTCAAGCTCGCTTTACATTGTACATTACAATACATTTACACACCCACATTGCAAACACATAAGGACACATATAGCCACATTATCCAAATTGCATATAACTGGAGAATAATGAAGATGAATTGACACCTGCAGGAATGAAGCATCTTCAGCCTTCATCTGCTCCTCGATGTCTCTGATTGTGATTGTGAGAGATGAAATATGTTTGCTCGTCTCTTCAATCTTCTCCTTCATCCTCTGACTCATCTTCTCCTCTTCCTCTCTCAACGCTGTTATTCTGGCCACTTCTTCATCATGTAGAAACTGGTGAAGTTCCTCCAACTCATCTATAATCTGAGTCTCTTTGCATTGAGCGTGAAACTGAAATTAGAGACAACAATATTGACCAAACTAGATCTACATCAGTATCTACACTTCCAGAATTGCATTAATCACATTGATTATTTCTAACCTTAATATCTTCAGCAGTTTCACACAGATTCTGTTCATGATTCACAGATGTCCTCAGTTCCTTCTGTAAGTCTTCCAGTAAAGCTTTGAGTATCTCCTGAAAGAAAACAACAAAAAAGTGTCTATTGTTGAATTTATTTTATTGCACCATAACTCAAAACATTATAACATCTTAATCTGATGATGCACTAAATTGAAATATTAAAAGCAAACATTAGATAATATAGTGTAAGGGCCCTATTTTAACGATCTAAGCGTATGGTCTAAAGCACAGGGCTCATGCAATTAGGATGTGTCCGAATCCACTTTTGCTAGTTTAACGACGTGAAAAATGGTCAGCGCGCGGTGCATGGTCTAAAAGGGTTGTCCCTATTTTCTTTAAAAGTGCCATGGTGTCTCCAGAGCACAAACAGATCTGCTCGCAAACAGACCATCTACAGGATCCCCCCATATCATTATGTACACAATATTAATCTTTTACATTGTAATCCTTTTATTTTTAATATTTGGCATGTTTGTGTGCTGCTGCTAGTGTGTCACTAAGCATCAAAATTTGATTGGCTGATAACACACGTTAGTCAAAGTTATGATCAAATGGAAAATGACAGCTTCAACAGAAGGCTACACTACTAGTGTTGGTCAACAGAGCTGTGTTTAGATGACATATGGAAAATGAGGCTCAGCCTCGCAAAAAATAACCATATTCTTTCTTGAAATGTAATTGTAACATACTGAAATAGACAGTAATCTGATTTAGACGCACATTCATTTAATTTAATTATGAATTATTTTTATTTTGACATGGCCAGCAGAGAAGGCCCTAATATCCCACCACTGTGAATAACATTTAAAGGCTACATATGATCATGTGTGTATAATCATGTTTTGTTTTAGAATTGAATATATTATGTATTATATCGTAATATCGTAAAAATGTAGCTACTTAATTCAATTTTACATTTCACTTGTTTGCATTGCAATGGATCTCCTATCTGCAGTGGCAGGTCTCTTGTCCTTGTTAAACTAGTGAACATGACGTGGTTGCCCTTAACTAACATACAAGTTTAAGAACATTAAAATACTTGAAAACAACCACAACACGGTCTTTAACCAAGGTAACATTAGCCTGAAATATGTAAACAAGGCAGGCAATGCTGGTTGACCACACTAATCCTAAAATATTAGCAGATTTTTATCTTTTAAAAACAACATTGCTGTAACTACACATAATACATTCACATGTCGGTGTATTGTTTAAATATGGTTAATCAATGCATTTATTGACTACAAATTACCCACCATCACTTCTGTCTCTCTCTATCTCTAACTAGCACTTCCTGGAACTATCTCAAGTCTGCGGTACTTAAGTAACGAAAGCAACTATCTCTCTACATTCAAGCTATTTAAAGGCATGAATAAAACTTTTTTTTTTTTCAAAGATGAGTTTTAAGGGATACAATTATTGATTACATGGGAACTAACAGGGTAACACTTTACAATACGGGTGCACTAATATGCATTAATTCATGTTTAACTAATGCACAGATAATCATGAGTTAATGGTATAACTCATGAAGAACTAAACCATTAATTAATTATTACTGCATCAGCAACTAATAAAGAGTCTATATGATTAATAGATTAAGTAATACATGAATTGCTATTAATTCAATGTGTCATTGTGTATTAATTCCTTAATAACATATTTTATTAACTAATAGTGTAAATTAATGTGTTAATGTCTGCTTTGATTAATCATTAGCTAATGATTTGCAAAGGTATCATTATGTTATGACTTTACTAGTTGAGGCACATCATTATTAACTAGTCATTTAGTAATTGTAGTAATTTACACATGAATTTGCACTAACAATGAAGTAATTAATCATATATTAATGTATATTAGTGTACCTGTATTATCTGGAAGTTGAAATACAAGGCTTTGGCCCATTCTGGTAATTAACACATTAATTAACACTTTTAGTTAAAAAAATGAGTTATTAGGGAATTAATCCACAATTACATATTTAATTAATAACAATGCATGTATGAACTAATACATTAACCATACAGACTGTTAATTAGTTCCTAATGTGGTAATCATTAATGAATAGCTTAGATAATAATTGGTTACACATTAATTCAGTATTATCTGTGCATTAGTTAAGCATGAATTAATGCTTATTAGTGCACCCGTATTGTAAAGTGTTACCAACTAACAGATAAAAAAAAGTCTGATTTGTTCCTGTGTAAATAAACCCACACGAGTATTTTTTTCAGTATTAGTTTGTCAAAGTGAAATTGTCTGTCAATAATTATTGATTTTTGATCTAATCAAATGTTTTAAACATCATTTATCTGACCTTTTTATCTGCGACAGCTTCATCTAGAGGACAGAATCTGTGGTTGGTGTGTTTTCTGGAGTCTCGACACACCACACACACGGGCTGTTGATCATCCAGACAGAAGAGTTTGAGCTTCTCGTTGTGATCGTTGCAGACCGTTTCACCTTCAGATCCAGATTTCTGTCTTCTCTCCTGTGGAAAACTCTCACACAAGTTCTTCAAAGCCAAATTTACCGGAGGACGATCATTTGAAGATGTTGTTCGGCAAACCGGACATTCTTTAAGTGTTTTATTTTCCCAAACCCTCTGAATACAGCTTGAACAAAAACTGTGGCTACACGACAGAAGAACAGGGTTTATAAAAATGTCACAGCACACCGGACAAGATAAATCCTCCTCAGCAAAAGATCTAGACGCCATTTCAAGTCACTTAAAACTAACTTCAAAGCCAGTCTTCAAAGTTTCACTTTCATTTAAGTAATTATCTGGTTTAAATAAAAAAGCTTCACATCCACAGCCAGAACTCTCTAAAATGTGCATTAATAATCATCAGAAATAAAAATCACTAAAGTTTTCATTGTTCATTGTTGTCAACAGAGCTACAGGTTCTGTGTGAACTATAACTGTCTGCAGATTAACAGGTGTTTTTCCCCAAGATCTATATTGCCTTTTTTACTGGACACCTTTGAACTGTTCAGAGTTCAGTAAATTCACGTGATTAGGATCATCCCATACAGGAATCGTGCCAGGTCAGAGCATTTTATTTCTCTGCTCAAGTTTTTTTGTTGTGTTTTACGATATAAATGTTCACTAAAAGCATTCATACTGCTTAAAATACATTTTATTAAAGGTCTGTAGAAGAAATGCTGTTACTTAAGATAGTCTTTCCATTTAAAAAAAAAAAAAGGTCAAACAGTAGGTTTTAAAAGCTGAATTAGTTGTCTACCTCTGTTATGTGTATACGTTAAAAATACGAGCAATAAGCGGAAAAATACAAAAAGACATCAAGAAAACTCTAGCATCATGATGGTGAGTTTAGCACAGGCAAATAACACAATTTACTTCATAAAAAATGTAAAATGTTCAGCAACAAACATCAACATGTAAATACAGCAGAAACCAGAGGGTGTAGTGTACAAGACATTAACTACTATAATTTTGTCCTGATGTTGCCGAGCCCTTCCAACATCTGAACCCATGCAAGTGGACTCCTATTACCTAACTCATGCGAAGAATCCTCAACCAACTGTGCTTGTACTGCGGGAGAGAAAGTCACATTATCACAGCCTGTCCAGCTTGACCACCACGCCCGGCGGTGAGTACTATTCAACTTCCACCTCAAATTAATTCTCTATCTCGTAATACTGTGCATGTCCTAACCCCCCGCATTTGTGTCTCAGCGCAAGCCCTCATCGACTCAGGTTCCGCAGGGAACTTCATCTCCAGCCAACTTCTCCAAAAACTGAACGTCCACAGGAAATGCTGCTCTTTAAGATTTAAGTATCCACACCATCCACGGAAAACCGCTGGGTCGTGGTCAAATCCGACACTTCTCTCCCACTCTGACGCTCCGCATCGGATGCCTGCATCCCGAAGAAATCAATCATGTTTATGGTGCTGGAAGGATCCACCGCTGATCTCATCCTGGGACGCCTGTGGATGTCACAACACCAACCTCGCATCAACTGGGACAGTGGTAAAATCCTGCAATGGAGTGATGCCGGCTTCCAATCCGGTCTCTCTTCAGTCCAGAAACCATTAAAATCTCGTTCTCACTCATCTACAACTCCTGATCAACCATCACTCTCCATCAACTCCACCTCCTTCACTTCCTTGAAAGTCCATAGGTGGATCCCTCCAGAATACCGGGCGTTCCAGGATGTCTTCAGTAAGCGGTTGGCAACCTAACTTCCACCACATCGGCAATGGGACTGTGCAATCAACCTACTAACTGGGGCTTCTCTGCCCAAAGGCAGAGTATATCCACTGTCCATCCCGGAGCAGAAGGCCATGGAGGAGTATATCCAGGTGGCACTCCAACAACAATTCATTCGTCCATCTATGTCCCCTGCCGCGTCAAGCTTCTTTTTTGTCTCCAAAAAGGACGGAGGCTTGAGCATAGACTACCGTCACCTCAATTCCCACACAGTCAAATACAGCTATCCACTTCCTCTGGTCCCAGCCGCCCTGGAACAGCTAAGGGGAGCTCACATTTTCTCCAAGCTGGACCTGCGAAGCGCATACAACCTCATTCGTATACGCTGAGGAGATGAGATGAAGACTGCCTTCATTACCCCTTCAGGTCACTACGAATACTGGGTCATGCCGTATGACCTGTCCAACTCACCTTCAGTATTCCAAGGCTATATGAATGAGGTGTTCCAGGAATTTCTTCACCGATCCGTCGTGGTCTATATAAACAAAATCCTTATCTATTCCCGGAACCTGGCCGAACATCGCCTCCACGTGACGCAGGTCCTGGAAAAACTACGCCATCATCATCATCTCTACTTCAAGCTTGAAAAATGCGAGTTCCACACAATCTCAGTCCACTTCCTAGGGTACGTCATCGACCATCCAGGCATTCAGGTGGACCAGAGGAAAGTGGATACCATCCAGAACTGGCCTCAACCCACTACCATCAAGGAACTTCAACGCTTTCTCGGATTTGCCAACTTCTACAGTTGATTCATCAACAACTACAGCCTTCTCAGTTGTCCTCTGATCTCAGCTCTTAAAGTCCGGCCCAAGTCTCTGACCTTGACCTCAGCAGCATCTGAAGCCTTCCAACAGCTCAAACAGGCCTTTCAAACCGCTCCGATCATGGTCACCCCTACTCCTGAACTTCAGTTCATCGTCGAGGTTGATGCCTCATCTACCGGGGTCGGAGCGGTCCTCTCACAGCGGCAGGGTGATCCTCTTAGACTCCATCCATGTGCCTTATATTCGAAGAATCTTTCCCCGCGGAACAGAACTTTCCTACATTGGAAATCGAGAGTTGCTCGCCATCAAGCTAGCACTAGAAGAGTGGAGGCATTGGCTGGAGGGAGCACATCACAAGTTTGAGGTTATCACTGACCACCGTAATCTCGAATACCTGCGAGAAGCTAAAAGATTGAATCCACATCATCAGAACCAGGTGGAGCCAATTCCTCCCATGGGCTGAATATGCTCAGAACTCCCTACGTCAATCCACCACAGGGCTCACCATGTTCCAATCAGGGATGTAGTGGAGGCTAAACGCACGTAAACGCCGTTTGCGCACCTCCCAATATTCGGAAATAGCGTTTACCCACCTCCAAAGTGCGTTTATCCGCCTCTAAATAGCGTTTATCCACCTCTAAATAGCCCGTAGTTCCGAAGACATTTTAAATTAAGCTTATGTCGTTTTAGTTTCATATTGTTCATTATTAGTTTCATAGGTTGTTAAAACTAAGACAAACTCTTTAATATTGCGCTGCATTACTGTCAGTGTTGTTGACTTTTACTGACGGACGGTAAGGTTGCGCTGTTGACGCTCGGGCAGCCTCTCGAGGAGAAATCTAAACAAATTAGCGCACACACACACACTCAGTTAACCAGTTAACAACATACTGTCTATAAAAAATCTAAAAGTGGAGTTTTTATATTTTTAACATATGTTAAGCAACCTCAATTATTTTTCCTGAACACCATCACGATTGAAAATGTGACATTTCCTACAACAGTTCAATAAACAGTTAAAATTAAGTCACTTACATTTTAGATGCAATATTGGCTGTTTTTGTTCTGTTTCAGCAGTGAAAATAGTTCCAAACAAAAATCACAGCAGAACCACAGCGCATCTCACAGGAACACTCAACCTGTTTTCATTACTGAATGATTCAGCATTTTGAACGAATCGATTGAGTCAAAGATTCAATGACCCATTCATAAACATCTGTCTCATTCTTGAATGAATCAGCCGTTTGAACGAATCGTTTGTTTGTTTGAATGAATGAATCAATGACTCACTCATTAAGACGGTCGCCTGCCGCCACCTACTGGCGGTTTAGTGTTATGTTTAAAAGTAGTATCATTCTTTCCAATGTTTCTTATATGTAAATTTAAATCAATTTCATAAACATTATTTTACACAATTGTAATTTTTCAGTGTAAATTATTTAATTTGATCAGCCCCTAGGGTAACAGCTCTATAGTGTCTTATTATTCTAAATAATTGAATTTATTGACCAAATTTATGAATTTAAAATGAAAGATGAAGCATACATTTAGGCTAATAATATAGGGGGAGGGGATGCCCTTTAAAGGTGCAGATATTACAATATGCCGATTTAAATATCAAAGCTGATTGAACACTGATGAGAATAATCAGAATAAATGAGAATATTGTTTCAGAATAAATTAACACACACACCAAAAAAAAAAAATCCGGACGAGCAATTTTTTTACTCAGACAAGTGAAAAGGCTTAATGTCGAGCAATGTTAGCAATGTCATCAGGTAGGCAGTGGCCCACCTTACCGGGTGACCACGTCGTGGTCCACCAGAATTTATAGTTTACCCACCTCTTTTTTTACCACTACACCTCTGGTTCCAATGTATCCTAGAATACCAGCCTCCTCTGTTCCCCTGGTCGGGTGAGCCCTCGGAGGTTCCAGCTCTCAACCACTGGTTCGAGCAGAGCGAGAGGGTATGGGACTCAGCTCATGTGCATCTCCAACAGGCAGTGCAGAGACACAAGAGACAAGCGGACAACCGTAGAACACCTACCCCTCTGTACCAATCGGGCCAGAAGATATGGCTCTCGACGCGGGACATCCATCTCCGGCTGCCCTGCCGTAAGCCGAGTCCCCGGTACATGGGTCCATTCACCATGCAGAGGCAGCTCAACAAAGTCACCTTTGGGTTAAACCTACCATCGCATTACAGAATTTCACCATCCTTCCACGCATCACTCCTCAAACCTAGTACCTCCTCCTCCCAACATCGCCAAAGAGGAGCCCATCTACAGGGTTTGAGCTATCCTAGACTTGTGACGACATGGGTCCCAGGCTGGAATACCTCATAGACTTGGTAATACGTTATGATATCCTCGATCCTACACTCCTCACACAATACCACTCAGAACACCCAGATCGACCAGCTCCCAGAGGTCTAGTCATCAGGAGCCTCCCTTTGAGGAGGGGGTACTGTCACAGAGTCACCAGATCAGCACGCTCCACCCCCTCGTTCACTCTCCCCGTAATTGTGATTCACCGAACCTGCACATCATCACCTACTCACACTATAAAGAGACACTTCCCCTTCACTTCCTTGTCTGGTTTCATCCTTACGTGATCTCACAGACTCTAACCAATCACTTATCTGTTGCTACTTCCTCATCAGTGCTTCATCTCCGATCATCTGCTTCCTGTCATCCGTCTTCAGTCATCTACCTGCTGTATCCACAGTCATCATCTACTAACAAGAGATCAAGATTACCACCCAGCTAAGTTCATTATCCAGTTCAGATTCTTCAATATATACACTCACCAGTCATCTCTGCTGTTCCACTCCATGCCTCTGTTCAAATAAAACTCTGTTTTTGAACTACTCACCTGTCTACTTCTCTCTATACCGTGACAGCTCATTAGACAACTTCAGGAAACGTTTTTTCTTATGTGTACGGTTTCTCTCCAGGATGAATTCTCTGGTGCTGTTTTAAGACACTGGATGAAGTGAAGGTCTTCTCACAGTCAGAGCACACATGAGGTCTCACACCAGTATGAATACTCTCATACACTTTTAAATGTTCCAGTTGTGAAAAACACTTTCCACAAAAAGAACAAAAGTGAGGCTTTACACACCAGTATGAGTTTTAAGGTGCTTTTAAGCTTGATGCCAAAACAAATAATTTATCACACTGATCACAGCTGAATGATCTCACTCCAGAGTGAAAGTGCATGAGATCTTTGAGAGCACTTTTTCCACACTGAGTGCATGTGAACAGTTTTTCTTCATCGTGAACTCTCATGCTGTGGGCAGCTTGGGAAGTGGAATTAAACGACAGGCCTTGGAGAAGCAATCTATTACAGTGAGTATTGTGCTATTACCATTGGATTTTGGAAGATCGGTAATAAAGTCTATGGCAAGATGGGACCATGGTCGGTGAGGAACTGGCAATGGATGCAGTAAGCCGGATGGTAATTGTCTGGGATGTTTGCTTGTGTTACAGGTGATGCATTTGTGAATAAATTTAATTGCATCTGTCCGCATGGTTGGCCACCAGAAGCTGTTCTGAAAAAGGTGAAAAGTGGCAGAAATTCCAGGATGACCGGAGCTGAGTGAGGAATGAACTTGCTGTAACACATTCTTACAGAGATCCTGAGGTACAAAAGTTCTGTCAGGAGGGCAGTATAAAGCCTGGGTGGGGAACCATGCTATTTGTGAGAGGATGACTCCAATGTCCGTATTTTTTTTTTTATAAGGTTGCCGGTTGTGGCCAGTCTAGAACAGCTTTGACTTTCTTCTTGTCCATAGCGACTTCCTCCTGACTGATGATGTAGCCCTTACATCATAATACTGTATTGTAATACTGTCCCTACGTGTTGCACGTGCTCCTCACAGGTGTTGAAATAGATGAGAATATCATCGATGTAAACGATTACCATACAGTCAAGCATGTCCCGAAAGACGTCATTGATTAAGGATTGAAATACGGAAGGACTGTTGGCAAGCCCGAAGGGCATAACCAAATATTCATATTGCCCAGTGCTGGTAGAAAAAGCTGTTTACCACTCATCACCCTCCCTGATGCGAATGAGATTATAGGCGTTGCAGAGGTCTAGTTTGGAAAAGTATTTGGCATTGCGAAGTTGTTCTAGCGCCAGTATCGAAACTTGATGGTGATGTCGTTGAGACCGCGGTAGTCGATACAAGGGCGTAGACTGCCGTCCTTTTTTTAACGAAGAAGCAGCCAGAGGCTGCAGGTGACTTAGATGCTCTGATAAACCCTTTTGAAAGTTCCTCCTCGATGTAGTTCCTCATAGTTTCGGATTCGGGTTGTGATGGGGGAAAAATTCGGGGGAAAAATATTGGTCATACAATCAGGGTCAATCACCAGCAAACACAACAGTAGAGACAAAGCAACTCGTAATCTGAAAACAGGCGTAAGGTCAGGGCAGGCAGCAAAATTTACATAAATCAGTCCAATATAGAAAACAGTCCAGGGCAACCAGCAAAGAATCACGAAGAGGATAAACAGTCCAAGATTAATCCATGGGAAGACAAAAACACAGGAAGAAACGGGAAGATGGTCACCAGGGCAAAACAAAACTTCGCAATGAGGTAGAGTCTGAGAGCAGCTTAAATAGTCCACTGATGAAAGTCAGGTGCAAGGGTAATCAGTGCCAGGTATGTGAGAGGGAAATGTAGTTCAAAGAGGTTTAATATTCGGGAGAGGGATCCCTCTGGTGGCGAGCAGAAGGAATCACGGGAGTCTCGTTTGTGACACTTGCAGAGATGTGCTACATGGCTTTGTTTG
Source organism: Rhinichthys klamathensis goyatoka (assembly GCF_029890125.1). Classification (NCBI taxonomy): domain Eukaryota; kingdom Metazoa; phylum Chordata; class Actinopteri; order Cypriniformes; family Leuciscidae; genus Rhinichthys; species Rhinichthys klamathensis. The sequence continues at coordinate 3,421,603 of NW_026607002.1, read as the reverse complement.
AAACTATTTTCATTATGAAATAGTCTGTGACAGATTTCTTATTTGCTCTATGCTAACTATCAGACACATCAATAAATTATATATAATGATTAAAAAATATATAATTGTTGCTTAACAAATACAGGGCAGTTCAATAACAAATATCCTAATTTGACAGATGGCGAGATTGGTATTGAAGATAAATTACAATACAAACAATAAGTTATACAGTAAGTTACAGACAGATTCCTGTAGCAGCTACATCTTGTCATTGATGTGATCGCTGAGGTTTTTTTTTTTTTTCTTGAAGATAATGTCCATCTCAAATTTCAAATGAATTGATCTAGTCAAGTGAAATCGAGAAAATTAAAATCCAAAACATCTAATCTCATTGGCTGGATCGAATGTGACTTATCGATGGTTGGCCAGTTTACATGTCAGTCAGTTCTACTGGACTCAGTGGGCGGGGCTTGTCGAGAGTGAATGACAACTTATGTTTGACACATTTAGATGTAGAGAGCAGATTTTTTTTTAATGCGCATTAAAACTCAGTGATGATCAGTACAAGGTATGATAATAGAGGGATGATGACTTTACTGTTAGAATCAATGAAATGATTGTGTCTATAGTTCATGAACATTAGATCAGGTATGTCAGTGAAAATGTGTTTATCATAATACAGAAAATATTAAAATATATTTAAATCAGAATACACATCTAGTCTATAAGTTTACTATTGAGATATTTATCTATCTTAAGAATATTAGGAATATCTTTTACAATTGAATTAATTAAAAAAAGAATAAATACATAGGAACAATGAACAAACTATATTTCATGAACAAATATAGCATTATAGAATCATTAGATTAAAATGCAAATTAAAGGTATGAAAAGGTCTGCATGTGAATCAAATACATAAAAAAATACAAACAAAATGTACTTGTTTGTTGTTTCTTTATTGTTAACATAAAATATGATGGATGAAAGCCAAATTACAAATATCAATTTATGACAGAACCCTAAATCCAAATTCATAATTAACAATAATAAAATAGCCTGTTTGATTATTGTTTTGTAAGTTACAGAGAACAATGTTTTAAATAATACAAAATACACAAATTACATATGAACTTGATTATTGTTACAGATAATGATAATTTATAAAATGAAAACTTTAAACTAAATTGAAAATATAAATACATAAATATATTTATGCTAAAGCAAACCACATCATTTAAAACTCATAGTAACATTTCAAATATGAAACACAAGTTTACATTTTTCTTATGTTTTTACATTTGCTCAATTTTAAAGGTTGTGGTGTTTTTTGTCCTTTTGTGCCTCTTTTACTTTTGTAAGAATTATCTTGGCCAGGAATTTGATGTGAAATTGAAGTGTAGTTGAAATGTTAATGTTGTTTCATCATTTGTACATCAGATTGCAACATTGATTTAATTATGTTAACATTACATCAAGTGCTGGTCTAATTTCTTTTTCTTGCTTCCCCCACCCAAAATCAAAATGCTGGTCTAATTTCTTTTTATTGCTTCCTCCACCTGGAATCAAATTCTGGTCTAATTTCTTTGTATTGCTTCCTCCACCTGGAATCAAATTCTAGTCTAATTTATTTTTCTTGCTTCCCCCACCTGGAATCAAATGCTGGTCTAATTTCTTTTTCTTTTTATTGCTTCCTCCACCTGGAATCAAATGCTGGTCTAATTTCTTTTTCTTTTTCTTGCTTCCTCCAACTGGAATCAAATGCTGGTCTAATTTCTTTTTCTTTTTCTTGCTTCCTCCAACTGGAATCAAATGCTGGTCTAATTTCTTTTTCTTGCTTTCTCCACCTGGAATCAAATGCTGGTCTAATTTCTTTTTCTTTTTCTTGCTTCCTCCAACTGGAATCAAATGCTGGTCTAATTTCTTTTTCTTTTTATTGCTTCCTCCACCTGGAATCAAATGCTGGTCTAATTTCTTTTTCTTTTTCTTGCTTCCTCCAACTGGAATCAAATGCTGGTCTAATTTCTTTTTCTTTTTCTTGCTTCCTCCAACTGGAATCAAATGCTGGTCTAATTTCTTTTTCTTTTTCTTGCTTCCTCCAACTGGAATCAAATGCTGGTCTAATTTCTTTTTCTTTTTATTGCTTCCTCCACCTGGAATCAAATGCTGGTCTAATTTCTTTTTCTTTTTCTTGCTTCCTCCAACTGGAATCAAATGCTGGTCTAATTTCTTTTTCTTTTTCTTGCTTCCTCCAACTGGAATCAAATGCTGGTCTAATTTCTTTTTCTTGCTTTCTCCACCTGGAATCAAATGCTGGTCTAATTTCTTTTTCTTTTTCTTGCTTCCTCCAACTGGAATCAAATGCTGGTCTAATTTCTTTTTCTTTTCCTTGCTTGCGTTCGATGTTGAAGTCTGAAGCAGAAGAGAGAGAACAGATACACACTCATACATATATTAAGCCAAATAACCACAGAAATCATGGTTGCGTTCTGACATTCTCACTTTTACCAACATTGTCCTGCATCTTCTGTAAGACACTGAGCTTCAGGTTGGTCAGGTGATCTGTGAAAGTGACCGTCACACTTGGACTGGGGTCTGGATCTGGAAGATATTGGCCTCTGAAACAACATTCAAGAGTCAGAGATGCTGCTCATCGAAAAAGGGATATAGAACTCAAGGGTTCTTGACTCAATTTTAAGAACCCTTTATGCCAAAAAGTTTCTAAGGAGAAATGTCTTAAATTTTTTACTCTCATGTTAATTTGGTCATTTCAATTTTTGCTGATAAAGTTTATGTAGTGTCTGGACCAATCAGACACACAAATTATTCATTATATTTAATGAATAACACAGCAAACTCACTCTCCCAACAAAGGTCTATGAAACTTCCCCCAAAAACTAACATCCCAAATGAAGCTAACACACTGGCAGAACCCCGGTGTCCTGTTACAGGACACATTGAGACTGATGAGTTTTACGACCCCAGAGGAATTTCCTGACTCTCACTTAATTCTCACTGAGAAGGAGAAATTAATCCTTTTAATCCTAAATATTCTATATATATCCACTTGAGAAATGCATAAACATACATCTAATTTTTCCATCTCATGATTTTCCTTTATGTTGTTAGACCTATGTTTTCTTGTAAACTCTAATGGGTTAATGTTTCAGACTTTGCACACTATGGTTAACCAAAATCATATGTGTGGCATGTTTGGTCTCTATAAACTCCAAAAACTGATGGTTTGCTCAGGCTGTTGATCTGCTGAATTTCAAACAATGCTTTCCTATATTCTGCGTCAGCTCTCTTTCCCTTGGTAAACTGTATGCATGTATGTATGTGTATGTTAGAGTAGTTTAAAGGCTCGTACACACCGGGACGAATATCGGCGCGCGTTATTCGCCAGCGGTTTTCAACGCGTTTTTTGTGTTCACACCCAAGCAATTTTCGCTGACGATGCGCCGAGTGAACATGCCAATTCATTCCCTGACATTAGATGGCGCCCATTTGCTCTGCAATACCACTCCCACTCCATAACAGTTCTCTTTTATCAAGATTTTTGTAGTCGCTGTCGCGTTTGTCATATAGTTCTTTATGTTCCGACACCAACGAGACCAGCAGCTCTACATTCATCTTGCCTTGCATCTTCCTCGTCTTATTTCTTCTTCCCGGCCGTGTAGACCTGTCTATGGTGTAGACGCTACTTGGCGTATATCTTCTTCGCCGTTACGTATGTGTGCTCGGCAAGACCGTTTTGTGTTTGAGCGCCCCCAAGTTGTGTTTTACTGTAACTTCAGAAGCTCCAGACACGTGAGCAAAAGCGCCAATCTCATTGGTCGGATAGTTTTTGACGCGGCGCGTCAAACTAAAAAAACGAACTCGAGGCGTTTAAAAAAAAATTACGCTTTTAAGCGTGGCGTTTTTTGCGTTGGTGTGCACACTCACATTGGCGTCCTTTGTTTAGTCACGAGGCGTTAAACGTCGGCGAATATCACGCGCGAAATTCGTCCCGGTGTGAACAGGCCTTAAGTGTTTAGTCTAGTTAATAAAATCTTGTTCATGTCACACGTAAAGTTGTCCGTGTCTCAAGCTCATATCTGGAGTCACTAATCATAGTTCTTGACTACTTGCTCTTAGTAGTACTGTAAAGTAAGAAAGACATTTCCCATACTCCGGAAATGTAAATTTTTCTTAGAATTAATAAACAATTAACACTGTTCACGGGACAACCAGGTTAATTGATTGTAATATTAATTTACAACATTAAGTTAATTATATTAACTGATAAAAATATTCATAATCAATTATAACAAGTTATTATTGATTATTAATATTTCATAGAGCTGATTTGCTACATTTACAAGTAGTTAAATTCATAAAATGTAATTACTTGAAAGAATGAATGAATGGGTTAATTTAAACTAATGATAGGAAGCTCTACAATGTTCTATATATGAAGCGTCTGACGGAACCCTTCAATATTCCATATAGAACCTTTTCTTCTAAGAGTGATGATTTGAGTTCAGAAGCACATGAGAGACAAACAAACACAAACCTTTGCAATGTGACCTCAATGTTCTGTAAAGAAAAATAAAGAATTGTAAATTATTCAGCAAAACTGAGTTTGGCTTAAATCTCTGAAATTGACATTCATATAATTGGAGAATAATGAAATTTAATTGACACCTGCAGGAATGAAATATCTTCAGCCTTCATCTGCTCCTCGATGTCTCTGATTGTGATTGTGAGAGATGAAATCTGTTTGCTCATATCTTCAATCTTCTCCTTCATCATCTGACTCCTCTTCTCCTCTTCCTCTCTCAGCGCTGTTATTCTGGCCGCTTCTTCATCATGTAGAAACTGGTGAAGTTCCTCAAACTCATCTTTAATCTGCTTCTCTGTGCCTTGAGCGTGAAACTGAAATTAGAGACAACAATACTGACCAAACTAGATCTATATCAGTATCTACACTTCCAAAATTGCATTAATCACATTGTTTATTTCAAACCTTAATATCTTCAGCAGTTTTACACAGTTTCTGTTCACGATTCACAGATATTTTCAGTTCCTCCTGTAAGCGTTCCAGTGAAGCTTTGAGTATCTCCTGAAAGAAAACAACAAAAACAGGGTCTATTGTTACATTTATATTATTTTGGGATTTTTGCCTCTTTTATTTAATATAGTACAGACAGTGGAGGGAATGAATTTGAGCTGACAGATGCACTCAAAACATTTTTTTTACAACTTAATCTGACGTACTAAACCGATTTATTAAAAGCAAACATTAGATAATCTAGAAATTATACTTTTTTAAAAGGCTTTTTTTCATGTCAGTTAAGCTTAGTTCTCTCTCAAATTCTTATTGCTGTAATGCAGAAATATTTTACTCATTATACAGAATGTAAAGAGAACTGGATCAAAAACGCAGTAAATTTTATTAACAGAATAAACAAACTAATCAATACAAAAAACAGAGAACCCAACACAAGGAACACTGGGGTTTAAATACACAAGTGGTAACAGGCAAACAATACCCCCCTGGAAATACTCACAGAACTAATCAACAACAAGAACTACAAAGGACTACAAAACATGGACCAGAACAAGAAATTACATTAAAGTCAAGTCACATTTATTTATACAGCGCTTTTTACAATACAGATTGTTTTAAAGCAGCTTTACAGAGATAAGCGGGGGGAAAAAAATGCAACAAAGTTTGTTTTGAGTTTGTTTGTAAGAAAATAGCGTCTCAGTCCAGCTTAAGTAAGTTTAGTGATGTTTCATTTTTGTTGTAAAAAGTTCATAATTTAGTTCATTTCTATATATATATATATATATATATATATATATATATATATGTTTAATAGGGAGCCAATGCAGTGTTGACAGAACTGGGCTAATATGGTCATACTTCCTGGTTCTGGTAAGAACTCGAGCTGCTGCGTTTTGGACCAGCTGTAGTTTGTTTATTATGCGTGCAGGGCAACCACCCATAAAAGCAATGCAATAATCTAGCCTTGATGTCATGAACGCATTAGCTAATTTTTTCAACGCATTTGTCAATGAGAGCATATCAGAGATGGGGACTCGAGTTTGAGACTCGGACTCGAGTGCGACTTAAGTCCCACACACAGTGACTTCAGACTCGACTTGAGACTCGTCCCCGAAAGACTTCAGACTCGACTCGGACTCGAGCTGCGGGACTCGTGAACAATGTTTATTTTTAGGAAACGTCTGATGAGCTCGCTGTTATCCCCCTCCCTCCGTTACCTATAACCTGCCTACGTAACCACGTGGCCTATTGCTGGCAGCGCGCGCGCGACCGCACATGAGAGGATAACAAACAAAAAGTTCGACTGCACCGGCCACTGCTGTGCCATTCATCGTTAGCTTTGGGTTCAAAAACTTCAAACAAGACGCGCTCAAAAGAAGCGCTCAATGCAAAATATGCAGTATCACGATAAAAGATTCTGGCTCAACCACATCTAATTTTATCAGGCATCTGAAAACGCACCCTGATAGGTGAGTAAACATGTTTAGCTCAGCATTGACCATCTACCGTTAGCTTGCTTATTGCTTTAGCTACCTAACGTTACGAGAGGTTAACTCCGACTGTCTTCCTTATGAAATATGAATGAGCGTTTGTTTAATTGCCAAACTTGTGGTGGTCGATTAACGTAACGGTAATCATTTACGTGCCGCTGGCTGCCCGTTGTCTACAAACAGGTTTATTGTTGATCATGTAACGTTACTGTTTCATTTAGTTATAACGTTACACTGGTTTGAGAGTCTGGGATGTGTTGACTTACAGTATATAAGCTATGATTAATTGCATAGGCAGTGCAGCCAGAAGAAGCCAGAAATGTTTTGTGGCCCATACCTAGTGTGTTGAGAGAAGAGAAGGTTAACCAGTCTGATCTCACCCTTTGGATTTTTTTATTTCTAAACATTTTGTTCTTAACAAGTTACATGCCATAAGTTGGTCAGTTGCTTCACATTTACACTAAAGATTTTGAGCATTTTAATGTTTTGGAAGTGCACTGTAGTGTTAAAAATTTCATTTGGATGCAATAGTTTATTTGCATTTAGCTACACTGATGTTTTGCACTAAATAGGAGTGTGTCAATTTTAGTGTTGCGAGTTATATCATTTTCTATATTTGGTCTTATGTCTTGGTATGTTCAAGCTACAAGGCAAAATAACGAAATTAACTAAAAGTAAAGCATTCTTGGTGTTTTTGTCATGTTGCAATAGCCTTTTTACACTGATTATATACCAAAATCAAAGCTGATACTGTATGCTAATAGATAAAGGAGTCATAATAACATATGGTACCACTTTATTTTGATAGTCCACTTTATACATTCTACTAACTATAAGTAACTTTGCAGCTGCATGTCAACTAACTCTCATTAGAGTATTAGTAGGCTGTCTGCTTAATATCTGCTAATTATATATTATAATAACTTATTTTGTTGGTTCCCCAACAGATATTCTACTGACTATAAGTAACTTGGCAACTACAAGTCAACTTGTTCTCCGAACCCACATCATAACCTGACAGTCTACTACAGTCTACTAATACTCTAATGAGAGTTAGTTGACATGTAGTTGAAAATGTACATGGTTAGTAGAATGTCTAAAGTGGACTATCGAAATAAAGTGTAACCTAACATATTATATGCTTTGAATCCCTTATATAAAGCTATGCAGTGTTCTAAGCAACCTGGATGGGTCGCTGTACGTGATGCAACACTTATAACCACAAGAGACTTGAGACTTGACTTGGACTCTAGCTCAGAGACTTGAGACTTGACTTGGACTCTAGCTCAGAGACTTGAGACTTGACTTGGACTCTAGCTCAGAGACTTGAGACTTGACTTGGACTCTAGCTCGGAGACTTGTGAGCATCTCTGGAGCATATGACGTAAGTTAGATATATTTTTAAGATGGAAAAATGCGGTTATACAGATACTATTCATGTGACTTTCAAATGAAAGATTGCTATCAAAGAGCACACCAAGGTTCCTAACCGACGACGAAGACTTGACAGAGCAGCCATCAAGTGTTAGACAGTATTCTAGGTTATTACGTGAGGAAGGTTCTAATTCTGCTCGCATCTCAGCCTGCCTGACAGACATTTCTGGCTGGATGAAGGACCACCACCTTCAACTAAACTTTAGGAAGACAGAGTTGCTTGTGGTCCTGGCTAAACCAACACTACACCAAAACTTCTCCATTCAGCTGGGTTTGTCATCCATAACTACATCAAGGTCAACCAGGAACCTTGGAGTTGTGATTGATGATCAATTGAACTTTACAGACCACATTGCTAGTCCTTGTCCCTGCCCAACTCCTTGTCCAAGCACTTGTTCCATACAGACAGGACTATTATAATGCTCTCCTGGCAGGTCTTCCAGCTTGCACTATCAAACCTCTGCATATCAAAATTCTGCAGCTAGAGTGGTCTTTAACGAGCCGAAGAGAGCACACGTCACTCCTCTCCTCACAAAATTAATTGCACTGGTTGCCAGTTGCTGCTCGCATCAAATTTAAGTCACTGACTTTTGCCTACAGAACAACCACTGGCTCTGCTCCCTTTTACCTAAACTCATTACTTCAGACTTACGTCCCAATCAGAAACTGTCTTGTGGTGAACGCCGTCTTGTGGTGCCATCTAAAAGAGGCACTAAATCTCTTTTTCGGAACTTTTCCTGGTCTGTGCCATGCTGAGGGAATGATCTGCCCAACTCAACCAGAGCGGCTGAGTCTGTGTCCATTTTCAAGAAATGGCTGAAGACGCATCTTTTTCGGCAACACTTGATCCATTAATACTAACACTTTATTTTCTATTCTATATCTATTATCTTAAAAGTCTAAAGTACTGGAAAAGAGAGTAAAACGTTTCTGTTGCAATATCAAGTTTTTCTAAGCTATCTGGGATGCGGAGGAGTGATAGTTCTAACATATTTGTAACACTGAGTCGGATTTGTAACCTTGGCTAAATTAAGTATACACAAGACTAGATAACAATCTGAGATGTTATCGCTCTGCTGCAGAATTTCAACGGCATTAACATTGATTCCATGTGACAATATTAGATCTAAAGTATGATTATGACAATGAGTGGGTCCTGACACGTGTTGTCTAATTCCAATAGGGTTCAGAATGTCTCTAAATGCCGATCCTCAGGCTTCCTGGCCTGAGGCCCAATTCGTCAGGTTTGAGCTCTAAGACTATGTGCCATATTACTGGAGAGAAAAGCAGCACCATCCCAAGAGGGATGAATACCATCTCTTTTCAACAGGTCAGGTTTGCCCCAAAACTTTTCCAATTGCCTATTAACCCTATATTATTTTGCGTACACCACTTAGACAGCCAGCCATTGAGTAAGGATAGTCTAATAAGTATCTCATCACTCCGACGAACAAGAAGGGGTCCAGAGCAAATTACAGTGCCTGACATCGTACTTGCGAGTTCACACACCTCTTTAACATTAATTTTAGTGATCTCCGATTGGCAAAGTCGAACATCATTAGTGCCGACGTGAATAACAATCTTAGAGAATTTACGATTAGCATTAGCCAGCTTTAAGCCCCTTTAAATTTGCTTTGATGTCAGGCGCTCTGGCTCCCAGCAAACATGTGACTATGGTGGCGGGTGTCTCTATTTTCATGTTCCGTGTAAAAGAATCACCAATAACTAGGGCACATTCAACAGGACTCTCAGTGGGTGTTTCACTGAGTGGGGAGAACCTGTTTAATGTTGTAATAGGCTTTATGCACAGCTGCACTACTTCCTGAACTTCAGCCAGCTCCTTGTTTCCTGTCTGACATTATTGGACAAACTGATTAATCCAGGTGTGCCTGACCAGTAACAAATACCAGACACACCTGGGTTAATCAGTTTGTCCAATAATGTCAGACAGGAAACAAGGAGCTGGCTGAAGTTCAGGAAGTAGTGCAGCTGGGCATAAAGCCTATTGGAATGGAAGAGTTGTGTTTCGTCCCGCGACTGCAGTGTCTCACGGTCACCCAGTTGCCCTGCTGCACGGTCTGTGAACAATGTACAGAGTTCACTAAGCTAGTTGCATCCAAAGCAGTATCTAAAGCCCTATCATTCTTACTATCCTCGATTAAAGTTTGGATGCGTGTCTCTAGTTCTGAAAGCTGGTTTGGAGCATTGATCAGCGGTTTGCAGAAGCAGCAATGGCATCGAGCAATTTTCGCAGGTTGTGCAAAAAAATTTTTAATTAAAGTGAGTGGTATTTACACCCACTCAAGCGATTTGTTTGTTAAATTAAAAAGAAGCCATTGAGCATCGTCAAGATGTTAAAAGGAATTGGATTGGATTAAACCCGCCAATAGCGCGTCAGGTGGATAAGCCAGTTTGTGATTGGTCCCCGCAAAATTGTAACGGAAGCAGGATAAAAGAATGTACAGCAGTGTTTCTCAACCTCTCCTGCAGGGACCCCCTGACAGGCCATGTTTTTGTTTTAACTCTGAAATGGCACACCTGATTCAAGTAATTAAAGGCTTAATGAGTAATTAGAGTAGGAATAGTTCAATTAATCAATTAGTCAACTACTCATTAAGCCTTTAATGACTTGAATCAGGTGTGCCATTTCAGGGTTAAAACAGAAACATGGCCTGTCAGGGGGTCCCTGCAGGAGAGGTTGAGAAACACTGATGTACAGGTTTCCAGGCTGAGCTGCAGGGCGAAATCAAATCGCTGGCAGATCAGGCTGGGTCAAAAATTGTCATAATTTAGAAATAAAAGCCATTTTTCCTAGCCTGATTTTAGCCTCTGATTTAGTATCTGCTGTGAGACTTCAGTGTTAACGCCCACTGCTGTAAATGGCTGACATGTTTGCATATGAAAAAGCTAGCATTACATGTGGAACTGTCTCTCTTGAAATCTTTTACTACGTTTTTACATATATGCTGCATGAGGCACGTCAGATTTGCCGGTCGCGGGTCAAAAACGCGTTCACCTCACGGCAGCACATACTCTCCACTGCTGATTCCATTGGGTGGCATAGCCCACACAAACACCTGTCAAACACAGCGATAGGGACATCGATCTCTTTTTTTCTGCAATTTACACTTTAAATGTTCAATTCTATCTATACCTTTATCAACTGTATAAACTAACTTCACAACTTTTACTTGCACTGATATACAGTAGCAAGACTTTTTCTTTTAGATGTCCTCTTTCATAGACAGCTATTTTCTTCTTGCTGTGTAAATTTGTTTGTACAAATAATTTTAAATTTAACCAGTCAATGACCACTCCTCCCCCAAGTCCAGACAGTCCCCCAGAACCAAGAAATGTCCCACAGCCAGGGCCCTCAAGGTTAAAAGAGAGTTTACGATTGAATGCTTTGTTGATTAGGTAGAAACTGGAATTAAATCCACTACAATGTGTGACCTCAGGAACAACTTGCTTTTGTCAGGCAGACAAAGGTGTACTCGACTGTGCATGCTATGGGCTGAAGGAGGTGAGCCTGGGAGAAGAAGAAAGCCCACACTGCATCGAAGAACCATCACGCCCTGAGGTCATCATGAAAGAAAACATTGGGCAGTGGTGCATTGTCAACTACGTTGGTGAACCCTACCCAGGAATCATCCAGGAGGTTGAAGAAGATGTTGAAATGCATGCACAAGAATGGGGCCAACAAATTCTTCTGGCTGAGTCCACGAGAGGAAATTAGCTGGTACAGGGATAAGCAAATTGTGTGCCCGATGAAAGAGCCACAACCTTTAAACAAGAGGTCCGTCCAGCTAGAGAAGACAGTGTGGAATTTCATAGAAAAACACCTGGGATACTGGTTTGTTCAGTTGTTTACTGTTGCTGTTACTGGTATCTGTGAAAATGTTTAAGTGTGAATTTTAAGTTATCTGAAAAATGTTTAAGTTTGAATATTGATCAGTGACGTGATGTCCACCTTGTTACCTCTGTTTTTTTATGTTAATAAAATAAGTTTAACAAATGTTATACATTTCTTTGTGATTAATTTTAGGGAATGAAATGGCTAAATGAAATAATTCAAAAATGGGGCAAACATTCCATTGAAGTGTCTTTTTATTCTAAAAGAAATGTGTTGAAATTACCACTGCCTTAAAATACAACAACATTTTTCAAGATAATGCTTGTTAATGAAAACTTTGTTCAAATACATTTGCAGGGTAAAGTGAGGGACATTTTTTGCTCTTAGAAATTGTAAATATTACAATAACTGTGAATTCAAAACATTGATTAATTGAGATGAGAATGTCATGTAACAGGGTGGACATTTGGCTTTTGCCAAGTGAAGAATTTGGTCAAAATGATCAGTCATATCCTGAGCTGGACCAATATATTTTTCTTGTAGTGTAACAATTCTTCAGATGTAATGATTAAACTTTTTTGATAGAAATTTACGTCACTGAAATGGCACAGAATAGTAGTAGGAATTACCCATCTTGCCCTTAACTTACATACATGTTTAAGAACATTAAAATACTTCAAAACAACTGCAACAGGCCTGTCTCTGAAATGTAAACAAGGAAGGCAACGCTGGTTGACAACACTAATCCTAAAATATTAGCAGATTTTTATCTTTTAAAAATAACATTGCTGTAACTACATACACATACTACATTCACATGTCTGAGTATTATATAAATATTGTAAATTAATGCATTTATTGACTACAAAGTGGCCCTCCAGGAGCAGAATCCATAGCTCTTCCTGGAACTATCTGAAGTCTACGCGAATCATGTGACGATCAAGCATTTGGCACTTTAGTGATCGCAACTATCTCTCTATACTAGTATCTCTCTCTGGTGTAGTTACATTCAAGTTATATTAAAGGGCTCAGCCCACCGCTCACCCCTCCCTTTCGAAGAAGCTACGGTGGCTAAAACGGGACAAACATCGTCGTCTGAGACAGCAGAGAATAGCCAGAGTAAAACAAGTTTCTGTACCACAGTCCATTATAAACCACATCATGGATAAAGTTTCAGGTGAGGATCAGGGGTCTTAATACATAATATAATAATAGTAATCAGCTGATTGTCTCACGAACGTAACCAGCACAGTCTCCCCACATAGCAAACCCATAATACAGCGAGGGAGAAGAACCACATGAAACTATATATTTTTTCTAACAGGGTAGTAAAAGTTTAGCTTGCTAATATGAGCTGTTACTGTGGCTGAGCTGGTTAAAGCGTAAAGCCTTCCTTAAACTCGACGCGTCCGCATGAGCCCAAAGGTGCGTGCGGCAAAAATGACGTGATTGTAAAAGCGCGCGCGCCTCCGCATCCCCTAGGCACACTTACTACACGCACAATAGGCTTTTTTTCTCTGATTTTGGAAACTCGATCGACTTAAAATGCTTCCAAGATCGACGGGTTGGTGATTCCTGTAACAGTAACTGGTCAATGACAAGAGTAGCCTACTAATCAGCTGTCTCACGAACTTAACCAGCACATTTATCCCCACATAGCAAAGCCATAACACAGCGAGGGAGAAGAATTAAGTTACATGAAACAATCCAACTACATATTTACACCACTGACAAGGGAAAAGTCACTACTCACGGTGTTTATGACTAGCTTCTTCTAGCTTCCTGCGGCTTCTCTTTCAAGGTAGTGACGAAACGCGCTCTGTAACGCTGTGTGTTCGCTGTCGGCTACGGTAGAAACATGACGTCACAATATGGCGACCTTCATAGAAGGGGATTCCCGCGCCTATGTAGATATAAATTCCTCATTCTAAGGTAATAAAAACATTACGGTTTATTAAGTAAGTTCTTTATACACCACTGAACACATAGTTATGGATCTCATATTGCATTTCTGTTAATAGATACTCAAAAATGTTACACACTGCACCTTTAAGTCATGAAAATATTTTTTTCACAGGATTTTTTTTTTTTAAATATGTAATATTGGTGATCAAAGATGAGTTTTAACTGGGATAAAATTATTGCTTACAGGGAGATTAACAGATCTGGAAAGAAGAAAGGTCTGTGTTGTTCCTGTTTAAATAAACCCACACGAGCATTTTTTTTTTTTTTTTTTTTGTATTAGTTTGTCAAAGTAAAATTGTCTGTCTATTGATATTTGATGTAATCAAATGTTTTAAACATCATTTATCTGACCTTTTTATCCGCAACAGCTTCATCTAGAGGACTGAATCTGTGGTTGGTGTGTTTTCGGGAGTCTCGACACACCACACACACGGGCTGTTGATCATCCAGACAGAAGAGTTTGAGCTTCTCGTTGTGATCTCTACAGACTCCAGATCCAGATTTCTCTCTTCTCTCCTGTTGAAAACTCTCACACAAGTTCCTCAAAGCCAAATTTACTGGAGTACGATCATTTGAAGATGTTGTTCGGCAAACCGGACATTCTTTAAGTGTATTATTTTCCCAAACCCTCTGAATACAGCTTGAACAAAAACTGTGGCTACACGAAAGTAGAACAGGGTTTATAAAAATGTCACAGCACACCGGACAAGATAAATCCTCCTCAGAAAAAGATCTAGACGCCATTTTTCATAGTTGCTAATGAATCTCAAAGTAAAGTTTCACTTTCTTATAAAGCAAGGCTAGGCAGTTTCAGAGAGGCTACCAATAGAAAGTTAGTCTTGAAAGCACGTGATCTCACACTTCCCTTCAGAGCGTCTCCAAAGCCACGCCTCCTCCAAAACACATGCACGCGCACTGCAGAATTAGAATCAGAAAGAGCTTTATTGACATGAATGTTTGTTTACACACATAAGGAATTTGTTTTGGTGACAGAAGCTTCCAGTACAGAAGGCAAGTACAAACAAACATAGGAATTACACCAAAATAAAATATAACAATATTATAAGGAAAAAAAAATCTAAATAATGCAATTAGTACAGTAAAAGATATATAAACTTTAATTGACAAATCCTTAAAATCTTTGGGGGGAGGGTTTAATATTTGCAATCAGAAATATGCAACCCCCCTAGATTTTAAGGATTTATCAATTAAAGTTTATCCAAAGAGCAAATTTCTATTGATTGTTTTGAAATAAAAGAAGATAAAAGTTTTAAAAGTGTACATGGTTTTCATAAAATTACAGTGTTTTACTGTAGTAATATAAACTTTGTAAAGGTCAGGAATTTGATGATGTGAAATTGAAGTGTTGAAATGTTAATGTTGTTTCAGCATTTGTACATCGGATTGCAGCATTGATTTATGTTAACGTTACTTTTGTTGTATTTGCAGCATTAAATGAGGCTACAAATATGATGTTGAATCAACATTACATTGTAACATTGATTTCATGACATTCCAACAGATTTTTTACGTTCATTTGTTTTTTCACGTTCATTTGTTCATTTATTTTCCGACAACTGGGAACTGGATCTCATGTTCGGCTTTTCCGAGAAGCCCCTAAGGGGGCATTTACGGGCCTTTGCCCCCCAGTAATGAGTTACTGGTCTAATTTCATTTTCTTTTTCTTGCTTTGCCCCCCAGAAATGAATTAATTGTCTAATTTCATTTTCTTTTTCTTGCTTTGCCCCCTGGAAATGAGACGATGGTCTAATTTCATTTTCTTTCTTTGCCCCCAATAAATGAGATAATGGTCTAATTTCATTTTGTTTTTCTTGCTTTGCCCCCTGGAAATGAGATGATGGTCCAATTTCATTTTGTTTTTCTTGCTTTGCCCCCTGGAAATGAGATGATGGTCTAATTTCATTTTCTTTCTTTGCCCCCAATAAATGAGATAATGGTCTAATTTCATTTTGTTTTTCTTGCTTTGCCCCCTGGAAATGAGATGATGGTCCAATTTCATTTTGTTTTTCTTGCTTTGCCCCCCAGAAATGAGTCGATGGTCTAATTTCATTTCCTTTTTCTGGCTTGCTTGCGATGTTGTCTGAAGCTGAAGAGAGAGAACATTTAAATTATTTATTTGAAATAAAAGATAAGCATATATCATGGCATAATCCAAATTTGAAGGGAAAAAAAAGGGTGTACAACAGCAGCCAATGTCTCAGTCCATTATGCACATTTAAGGGTAAAGGTGGCACCTGCGCCTCCATATGTAGAGGCTACCAATCACTGCTGATACAGAGCAATATCTGGTCAGTTTTTTGGCCTTGTTCTTATATAGTCTGCAAATCTGCAGGCCTCTTACACACAACTTGTGCACATGGCCTAAACTACCAAAAATGAGGGCAATAACTATACAAGAATAGCCAAAGTTATTGAATACATTGTACCAGGGTTGATATTTCAGCAGTTTTGAAGCATAGCAGGTGTCCATGTAAGCATCAAAAGAGCAACCAATTTCTATTATTGTAGCGGCTTTGGTGTGTTCATTAATTACAACTATGTCAGGTGTGTTTGGAAAGTGATTTATGGCAGTTTCCAATGTAGTGCACTGTTCGTGTGGAGGTGAGAACCAGTCTATCTTGATATTTTCATTACAATGGATTGTGGTAAAGTTGACATTGTCTCTGAGCTCCTTCACTACGAGTGCAACAATACGGTCATGGCACGCGATGTACAGTCCTTTGTAGGCAGGGCATATGCGCGATCGATCGTGTCTCTTTGCCGGCTGTGATGTTGCAGGCAAAACGGCTCGTGTGCAGATGGAAACCATGTTGCTAAGTAGGACTTTGTTGGTAGTACCTGAAGACGAGCTTTAATTGTAAATCTGTGGATGTCATCTTGTAGGGCTGTGTTTTTCAAAAGTGTGTGTGACACGTTATGGTCAGCACAGGGCAGGCAGGCCAGTTGTCCTTGTAGGCGTAGGCCTGTCCAGTGCTGTATCATACGCAAATGGAAATGATCGATTATTGTCCTTCTGATATTTTGAGTGTCAAGGAGTTGAATGTTGTCGCCAGTTATGATGGTTCCCTCCGCCATAATGGTTGAATCCGTGACAATGTTCTTATCAGGGCTGTAGTACTCGAGTCCGGTCTTGGACTCGAGACCGTTTTTCTATGGTCTCGAACTTGTTTCGGACTCGGACTTGTCTCGGTCTCGGCCACTGGTCTTGCCAAATATGTAGTCCAGGTGTCTTTATTATGTTCCCAGTAACGTATTATTGTAGTATGCACCCGCAGAAACCTCCACAGATTACCGCAGATTGTAGTGCCAGTCATTCACAAGTACGACCTGCGCGTGTGTGATTTATTTTCTACTATTTGCTACTGCAATACCGGCGCATAGCTGAAATAACAGATCTGTCTATTCACTGCTGATCATAATATGAAATTGCTATATGGACTAGTCACTGTGAATATTAAAGACTGCTATCAAATCTGATTGTTCAGCGAGTCTCTGCAAATGAGTGCCGCAGGTTCATGTACTACACACACTCAAGTACACGTTTATCTTCAGCATTTCATCGTCAGATACACTCAGAAACCCGTCAAAATAAAAGTTCGGTTTAACGTGAAGAAATTACCACAGATATATTTTACTGGAGTGAAGCTATATTGTCATTTAGTTGCTCAAATGCTCAGTAGGCTACTAGTGCCTAGCAGTGGTAATAGTAGTGGGTTGGTGTTTGTATCAGTTCTAACACTGCTATTATGAGGTATCGCCATATGTCATCATTCTTTTTTCTTTAGATTAGAAGATGATATCAAGGGGAATGTCTATACTTAAAAATCCTGGGTGTTGTGACACTGTTTTTGCTTTTAGATCAACAAATAATAACCCAAAATGATTGTCTTGATAATGTCATGCATAAGACTTTTTTCCTGTCCTGGACTCGGTCTTGACTCGGACCTTTTTGGACTTGGTCTTGACTTGGACTCGACTAGTCCTGGTCTTGGACTCGACAAAGGTGGTCTTGACTACAGCCCTAGTTACAGCCCTGTCCTGCTGTGTTCCTCCAGCGCAGTTGGATATTTGCGCGGTTGCGGAGGTCATTCGGGTCCAGCCAGTCCGAGCGCACGCCAAAGCCTGGTGTGTTGGTGTCCAATTTTCCATTGGATTTTTTTCTGAACCCGAGGAAGCTGGCGTCATCTGATGTAGAAAGAGGAACCTTGCGTTTTCCCAGATGTAGTAGAAGTGAGGCTCGGGCGAGCTCACGCACGGCTGCGTCATCATTATTTAACATCTTTAACAGGTTGCTTATTCTGGCGGCAACATACACCCACTCTATATGAGGGACGCCCAGCCCTCCCTCTCTAGACCTGTGAATCAGGACATCTCTTGTCGAGTGTGCATTTAGTCCTATCCAGCGTCTTACCAGGCCTACAGTCTTATTATTCAGCTCATTTAAGGTGCATTTGGGGATATGTAAGTTTGCAAAAAGATTATTCAGCTCATTTAAGGTGCATTTGGGGATATGTAAGTTTGCAAAAAGGTGCTGTATTTTGGAAAGGGCAATCTCTCTTATGGCCTGTAGTTTCATTGTGACAGGGAGGGGGGATGAATCCACCATGTCCAGCCTTGTGCAGTATTCACTGCTGCTGAGTTCACGTATTTGCTCTTCCCATTCGCCCGCGATGTTGAACCGGTGTCCAAGGTAGCAGTAGGTTTCATGGCGCGCATACACTTTAATTTCATTGCCCATGATGGAAAAGGAGGGTTGCTTGTCTTTCTTGGCTTGATACCATCTGTTGCCTCCACTGCGTCTCTCATAAAACACAGCACACTTGGTGTTTTTCACCTCTAGTCCGGACCATCGCATGAATTTATCAGTATGGGAGAGCATGGTTTTAATCACTTTCTCATCTCTAGATGACACCTGGACGTCGCCTGCATAGGCCTGGACAGGGTTTGGTGATCTGATGTGCGAGGGGGAGCAGAGGCACAGCCACTTGAGCTACTGGTTAAGGCCTAGAATAAAGTTTACTGCGCTCCATGGGCAGCCTGTCTTGATGCCAGTTCTTAGTTGGATTGGGCTAGTCAGTTGGTCTCCACAGATCACCTGGATAAAGGTGTTTCTGTAGATATCCTTAATCGTGTTGATAAAAGGTTTGGGTAGGTTAATTTCGTCTAAGGCTTTAATCATAACGCCATGCGGCAATGAGCCGAATGCATCACGGAAGTCTAAAAAGACTGCATAAAACTTGGTGGATTCATGCTTAAAATCATCAATTGCTGTTTTCAAGCAGAAAACGTGCTCATTCATGCCTTGACGATTAATATAGGCTTTTTGTTTTTCCGACAATATGTTCATTTCGCAGAGCCATGGCAGGATGCGATTCAGAATACACTTCATAAGAACTTTGTAAATGGTAGGGAGTAAAGAGATGTCTCTCCATGTTGCTGGGTTGTCAGGTATATTGTCTTTTTTCTGAATTCTGTGAATAAGGGCTTCTTTTCCACGAATTTGTTATTTTCTCATTGGTCAGACAGACATTAAATAATTGCGTTAGTGCGATACATGTCCATTGTTTTGTGGATTTAACTTAAGTGTTTCATATGTAACGCCAACGGGTCCACACGCCTTGTTGTTCGGTAGGCTTTCAATCACCCTTAAAACCTCCTGAGATGTAAACAGCGAGGTATTCGGTGTTTCGGTAGGGGGATTTAACTCTAGCGCATCTAGCCAGGGGAGCGTGGCGAGGCATTCGCCGGTGGCGTCTACTTGGTTTTTATCGCAGTAATGGTTATAAACTCGCTCTATATCATTCGTGCCTGACAGAGGTTCTATGGAAATACTATTATTAATGACTCTAATAGCTTTAGTCTTGTTGTTATTCCAGAGAGAAGCAATTTCATCGCGGCTCACTGTTCTGTTGAGCGCTGGTTGAATGACCTCGCGCGTAAAACGGAGTTGTTTCTCTATCCATTCTGTCAGAGCCTCCGATGTTCTGTCTGTTGGAGGCTTGTCAGTGTTCGGGAGTTTGTTGAGAATCCTCACTGTGTATTTAAGAAAAGGTTTTCCGTAAGGTCTGCCGTTTCGATGATGCCCAGAAAACGTGCCGTTTCTGTGATATATTCCATTTAAGATCGCCATGAGTTTATTCCACTGTGTCGGGTCTGTTCCAGTAAATGTCATCCTCTGTCTATCGTCGATCAGCTTCGTGTCCAGGATTTTTCGGAAAGCTTTTTCTTCTGCTTCGAACCGCAACCATTCCTCTTCGGAAAGACGCTGGACGTAGCCGCCGAACTCTCTCGGGTTGTCTATTCCTTCTACCAGGTGAGACGCCGGGTCGTAGGTGCGCCATTGTTGTATGTAAATTTAGCCAGATTTGCGGGCTTCTTTCAGGGTCCCCTTCAGAGTTGTTATTAAGCACAGTGTGTAGAGTATCCTAAGCTGCGCATTAAACATCTTCTTTCCGCATTTTTCGACGGCAGTTACGACGGGTGAGATGTTTTTAGTGTTTGCTGTGGGCCGGCCGGCGTCCGCCATTACCCACTCACAGGAAGTGACACACACACACACACACTCAATATACACACTCAAACACACACACACATTATGACAAATAACTACAAAAATCATTGCTGCGTTCTGGCATACTCACTTTTACCAACATTGTCCAGCATCTTCTGTAAGACACTGAGCTTCAGGTTGGTCAGGTGATCTGTGAAAGTGATCGCCACAGTTGGACTGGGGTCTGGATCTGGAAGATATTGGGCTCTGAAACAACATTCAAGAGTCAGAGATGCTGACGATTCAATGTGGTTCTATATAGAAATCGGGGGTTCTTGACTAAAATTTAAGAACCTTTTAGGCCAAAAGTTTCAAAGGAAAAATGTCTTAAATTTGTACTTTCATATTTAATTGGTTATTTCAAATTTTTAGTAATAAAGATTACAAGCTGTTAAATGCATAAAATGTAATACTTGAATGAATGAATGAATTAATGGGTTAATTAAAACTAAATCCATAATATGATGGGAAGCTCTACAATGTTCTATATATGAAGCGTCTGACAGAACCCTTTAATATTCCATATAGAAACTTTTCTTCTAAGAGTGATGATTTGAGTTTTGAAACACAGAGAGAAACAAACACAAACCTTTGCAATGTGGCCTTAAAGTTCTGTAAAGAAAAATAAAGAAATGTAAATTATTCAGCTAAACTGAGTTTGGCTTAAATCTCTGAAATTGACTCATAATTGGAGAATAATGAAGATGAATTGACACCTGCAGGAATGAAGCTTCTTCAGCCTTCATCTGCTCCTCGATGTCTCTGATTGTGATTGTGAGAGATGAAATCTGTTTTCTCGTCCCTTTAATCTTCTTCTTCATCCTCTGACTCATCTTCTTCTCTTCCTCTCTCAGCGCTGTTATTCTGGCCGCTTCTTCATCATATAGAAACTGGTGAAGTTCCTCAAACTCATCTATAATCTGAGTCTCTATGCATTGAGCGTGAAACTGAAATTAGAGACAAAAATATTGGCCAAACTAGATCTACATCAGTAACAATTCCAGAATTGCATTAATCACATTGTTTATTTCAAACCTGAATATCTTCCACAGTTTTACACAGATTCTGTCCACGATTCACAGATATCCTCAGTTCCTTCTGTAAGTCTTCCAGTGAAGCTTTGAGTATCTCCTGAAAGAAAACAACAAAAACAGTGTCTATTGGTATTGGTAAATGTATTTTATTTTGGGGTCTTTTATTTAATATAGTACTGATAATCCTGATAATTCATTTTATATAATTGAGTAAACAGCTATGGAGCCAGAATTGGCTATTGTCTATATTTTACTGGAGGACATGGTGAGGATGTTTCATGTATTTTCGGCTTAGCCAAGACCATGGCCAGAGCTGGTTTACTGTGTCCCGATTCAGAGGCTGCGTCCTGACTCCTGAATTGCCGGATTAAACTGTTCAAGTATTGGGCGTTAACTTATGTAAATAATGTAATGAAATATGAAAAGAAAACATACATAGGCATTTATATATATATATAAGGTTCAAATGTTCACTTATAGCTTACCTTGATGCGATTTTGTAGACTAGTGTATTCTTTTTATTATGTACATAAATGGACCATGGTGAATATATTTACACAGGTTTTCAGCTCCGTATTACAAAACAAAACAAAACAATCCATGGCGACGGTTTTGCAGTCCGTCCCCTCAGTTTATAAACTGTACTCACAAATTCTTAAACTGTTCCTTCGGTTTAACAAATCCTGCACACGGATTAATCCATTTGTGTACTTTTGCGTCCATTTAGTTTTCCTTTTTTAACCCGTAATTGAAAAATGAACGGTTGTTGTATTTTTAAAACGCAAAGTTGAACACCAAAATTTGAATTTGAACTGTAAGCTACACACCAAAATCCTGCGCAAAAAATAAATAAATTATTGACGCAATTTTCAGATTTTTGTTTATGACTTTTTGCCCCTTTATTAAACATTTAAAATATTCACAAATTAATATGGAAAAAATGTCGATTTTACTGGTTTACAACGGCCAAATTAGAATCTGGAAATGATATTTTTCCCGTAGTGCTGAATGAGAAGAGCCATGTCTCTGGAACCATAGAGCTAATGATAATAGATGTGTCGTTACACGGACCCATTTTAATTGTTTATTAATAAACTAGTGTTTTCTAAATCAGTGTCGGCTGCAAACATATCTCCATCTCCGCTGTAAAGCGGATGCGCCTTTAGAGAGAAATGCACCTTTCATACGGATTACATGATCAGACGGTATTTGCTTTCGATTCAATTTTCGAGCTTTATAAAGGTAGGCTATATTTTGCTTAAGTTCATTTATGAGACGCGCTCCGGAGATCATGAAAGTGCGCCTGATTCTTTTATTTTATTTTACAAAAGCACAACGTTTTCTTGTTATTGTGAGTTTACAGAAATAAAAGTAGTTGCGAATGATGTATTATTCTTTTTTGTATGAGTATTTTAAGTCGATGAGTCGGTTTACTTGGCGCCATGACCAAGTACTGCGATGTTTGGCTTTAGCATTGGAAGACAAGCGTAGTATGACCAATAAGTTGCCACCTGTTCTAGCAAAACATTACACGCAGAAGACAATATCCCTCCGCCCAGGCGAGCAACCACCAAGAAAAGGTGTTAACACCAATTCTCGCCCAGGACAACTGGAAGCTGCTAGGGACTGGAAGATGCTGGCTGATCTTGATCAATGGCTTATTTTTCCACCTGAGATTGCCACCACTAACCTACGACCAGATATTGTTTTGTGGTCTGGATAAGCACGCATTGTTCAACTGATAGAGTTAACAGTGCCATGGGAGGATGCGGTAGATGAGGCATATGAGAGGAAGAAACTGCGGTATGCTCATCTGGCCACTGAAGCAGAACAGCGAGGATGGAGAGTCCAGGTTTATCCAATGGAAGTGGGTTGTCGAGGTTTTGTGGCACACTCTACAACCCGGTTCCTCAGAAACATCGGATTCAGTGGCCAAGAGTTGCGTCGCACAGTAAAGAACTTATCTGAAGCAGCAGAAAGGAGCAGCAACTGGCTGTGGTTGAGACGGAAAGATGCTAGCTGGCTGTGTACAGGCCGCCACGCTACGGTTTCGTAGAATTCTTGAAAACTTGAAGAGTCTGTTGGTTTGTTTGTATACGTTCCTGTGGATATTGCGTGAATGACGGGTGGTTGGGCGGATATTGTGTTTTGCGGTAGGTGGTATGCCATACGGAACCGTTGCCACTGAAACTAAATATTAACGCACCAGTGGGGCTCGACAGCCTTAGTCAAACGGGTTGGCGCGTATGGTTGGGTTGCGGAGAGATTGTGAGATTGTGGTTAGGTCTCAGCAGCAGGAGGGATGTAGAGGTCAGTAAGCTGGGCTGAGTTGAGTGGGGGACGGAGGGGGGT
Source organism: Rhinichthys klamathensis goyatoka (assembly GCF_029890125.1). NCBI lineage: Eukaryota > Metazoa > Chordata > Actinopteri > Cypriniformes > Leuciscidae > Rhinichthys > Rhinichthys klamathensis. Next base: position 3,397,872 of record NW_026607002.1, on the reverse strand, counting down.
GACTCTGGGACGCCAGAGTCACTGTCGAGCCCTCTTGAGGTGTCGTGGGCTAGTCGACGAAACACTGAGGACGGAAGGTGCCCACTTGAAGACCCTAGAGATGTCCCCTACTCTGCTCAATCCAGACGGTTGTCGTGCTGGTCCTGTTGTTGCAGCCGTCGCGTGTGCTGACGCGCCAAGTACACTGCTGCCGTTAACGCCGGACAGAAGGGGAGTCACACCACCATATGGAAAGAAGCGTAAATGGATGGAGAAGCATAGTTTACTGTAAAGCTACGTCTTAGCTTTGCTTATCTTGGCGAAAGCCGTACAAATCAGCATGAAGTTTTAACATCTACTCTCGTGTAATGGAAATCAGTTGTTTCCACTGTTGATAGGAAAATGCAAGTGTTCGCGCCGGCGTCTCCGTACCATGCAGTGCGCGCTCCACACTCCGCACAAACACTTGGATATGCATCAAAATCTTGTGTGTATTTGTCATAATCTTAGCCCTGTATTATTATTGTCTAACTTGTATTATAGACAGAATATAGACAGAAGGAGAAGCTCGGAGGCAATCTTTTACTGTCTATGAGGCAATCGTGGGGACATAGAGGCATAAAGTCAAGGAGAAGCCCATAGATAGAGAGTCCATAAAAGCAACAGGACAAAATATTTCAACGTTTTTGAGGAATTAGGTGATTCAGATTTGTCTTGGCACAGCTACTAGAAGATTTACAACTGTCAGACTGTCGTCACGCTCAGTTTGAGCCTGCGCAGTCGCTCAGCCATCAGGAAGGAAGTGCAATAATCGGGCTTCAGTTTTCTTCGTTGAAATCAAGGGGGTCGCTGTGTCCATTTCTTTTACTGTCCATGGTATACGCACTGCCGGCACATCCGGGAACTTAACTGTCAATTTCGTCCCCGCCCCTTTTTAGGGGAAAACAAACTAGACTTCCCATAGACTTCAATACAAAATAACGGCACAAACTAACGTCAGTACACAGCCGGCAGGCGTGAATAATTTAATAAATCACTAATATAAAACATGTCAAGTATGTCCACCCTGCAAGATACATCAACAAACTTAATTTGCTCAATTTAAAAACATATGCTTTCATTCTCCCACTCTCTATGGGAAGTCTTTTTATTTTCCCCTAAAAGTGGGCGAGAATCTGTTCAGAGACATTCTATGACGTTGCGCCGGTTGCGCGTATACATTTTACAAACCCGTGGGAAAGGATTGCAAAAGCATGGGCACGGTTTATGAATTTGTGGGTACAGATTGCAAAAACTGAAGGCATGGTTTACAAATCTGAGAGAACGGATTAGGAACTTGTGGGTATGGTTTATTAATCCGTGTGCATGATTTGTTAAATCGAGGGAACAGTTTAAGAATTCGTGAGTAGTTTATAAACCGAGGGGACGGATTGCAAAAGAAAAAATTCTTTCAAAAAAGAAATTTAAATTTCTCTGGACTCAATGATAAATACATGTCTGACCGTTGGAACGAACCAAAACAAATCGCATTCATGATGATTTATGGTGATTTTATTTCCGTTAGACCTTTTCCTACATTGACGCTGATGGGGCTCCACTGTTCCATGATGGCGGCTCTTTTGGCACATTCGTTCCAATGAACTGCCATAGCCAAGGCGACATTTAGTGTATATATCTATGGAACTGAAGGAGAGCAACCGGAACTGGAACCGGAACAAAGGTCTTAAAGCAGCACTAAGTAGGAATTCCGTTTTTGTCAAACAGCGACTCTGTGGAGCACTTGTACTGTCGTGAATAGCACTCACGCAGAGATGGCTCGCACTCCTGGCCGGATCCCCTCCCCCTGTACACCGGTACCTGTTCAGTAGGATGGACGCTGTAACGAGTGGAAATAAGGTATGGCCCCTTTAAGAGCTGCGCGCGCCCAACACCACATGTATACGCCGCCGGGTTATTTCTGTTTGATGCTCATTTTATCAGAATTTTATCAGATCTGTTTTTTGCCGTAAAGCAATTCGTTACCTCGCGAGACCTGATATCACACGATACTTCCTAACACTGAGGCCGGCGGCCCAAAGTTGCAAGGGTGGTTTTGCAGCTCACAGGCACCAGGGGGGTGCGAGACGACCACCATTCAACACGAAATCAGTAATATAAACATTACAATGACTCCAAAGCTGTTCGGTTAAGGTAAAAAAGTTACTTAGTTCACCTTTAAAGGAGCCACGAACCGTATTTAACAATACTGCAAAAAAAATTGTGTCATTTTTGTGCTCAGGCCCTAATAATGACTACTGGTAAGGTTGACAAGAAATGGATAGAAATATACAATGTAAATGTAAACACTCCTTATCATCAACAACAACAGCAGTAAATAATAGAGTCGAAAAAACATCTCTGCATTAGAACAACAATGAGCAAAGAAGAACAAATTATTTTTGGCTCATCAATGCAAATTCTGAAAAAATACTTGAATGTGAGAGCGCAAGCGCAAGGCAACACTGTGTGGATGTATGTATTAGCCTACTCATGGGAGTTGTAGTGTCGTAGTGTCACACTGCAATATGGCTTATTTCAGATGCCTCTTGAAAAAACTACAATTATCCAACCCGCAGTGACTAGTTGGAGTTACCCGCCAAAAGCAAAATCCAACCGCATTTGGCGGGTGTTAATGTCAAGCCCTGCATATAACCATAGAAATACCACATCTCAATTAATAGAAATCAATATCAGTAAAATAAATGAAATTATATATTAAAATAATAATTTCCAAAATAATAAATATAACAGTAATAACAAAGGGGGAGATCTTAAGTGAAATAAATAAATAAATATAACACCGTTATTAGTTCAAAGTGAAATTGTCTATCAATAATTATTGATATTTGATTTAATTAAATGTTTCAAACATCTTCTGACCTTTTTATCCGCGACAGCTTCATCTAGAGGACAGAATCTGTGGTCGGTGTGTTTTCTGGAGTCTCGACACACCACACACACGGGCTGTTGATCATCCAGACAGAAGAGTTTGATCGTCTCGTTGTGAACGCTGCAGACAGATCCAGATTTCTGTTTTTTCTCCTGTTGAAAACTCTCGCACATGTTTCTTAAAGCCAAATTTACCGGAGGACGATCATTTGAAGATGTTCTTCGGCAAACCGGACATTCTTTAAATGTTTTATTTTTCCAAACCCTCTGAATACAGCTTGAACAAAAACTGTGGCTACACGACAGAAGAACAGGATTAATAAAAATGTCACAGCACACCGGACAAGATAAATCCTCCTCAGCAAAAGATCTAGACGCCATTCTTCTAAGTTGCTTAGAAATGAATCTCAAAGTAAAGTTTCACTTTCTTATAAAGCAAGGGTAGGCAGTTTCAGAGAGGCTACCAATAGAAAGTTAGTCTTGAAAGCACGTGATCTCACACTTCCCTTCAGAGCGTCTCCAAAGCCACGCCTCCTCCAAAACACATGAACGCGCACTGCAGAATCAGAACCAGAAAGAGCTTTATTGACATGTATATTTACACACACAAACACACACACAAGGAACTTGTTTCGGTGACAGAAGCTTCCAGTGCAGAAGGCAAGTACAGACAAACATAGGAATTATACCAAAATAAAATATAACAAATTATAAAAAAAAAAAAAAAATGATATAATGCAATATAGTACAGTTAAAGAAACATATAAAGAATATATACAGCTGCACTTCAGGGAAAAGTGAGATCCCGCAGCGTCATAGGACGAATGTCTCCACTCTTTTCCCACATGAACAGCAACAAGATGAGAGTGGGTCACTGAAATAATGCCCGTTTTTTTTAACTTCTGTAGAGGTCACACCTCTTGAGTTTGGCTTGACCAATGAAAAAGGTGTCATTTCAAGCAAGATTCTATAACTATAGTCACTTTTAGCATTTTTAACCTCTTAGATTTTATATATATATGTGTGTATGAGTATGTGTGTATATGCGTGTACGTATTGCATATATTATATTATTTTAATGAGAGAACATTGCTCGTTTAGCCCTTTTTGTCTTTTGTCCAAATGTATTTTGTTTTCGTGTTGCTTTTTTTAATTTTAATTTTATTTTTATGTCTGGTGCAAGGGGCGGCTCTGTGAGCACACAAAAATTTCGTTGTACCTCTACAGTGCAATGACAATAAAGGCTATTCTATTCTATTCTATTCTTTGTTTGGAAGACGACTCATTTGCATTATCAGAGTGGGCTGGCCGTTTTGAGTCCCTTTATACTCTGATTAATATAACAAGCATACAATGCATGTTATAAGGAGGTGATATAGGCTACACCAATATATAATAACTATATATAATATTCATTCAAAACGAATGCTCTTTATGAGTGGATCATTGACTCCACCAGATTAATTTAGTAACGCGTGTTCCTGCAGAAACTTTAGCCTTTGGAGTAATCAAAAGTTCTACACACACTTGCAGTCTTTACGCCTACTTGGGAAATATGTCATGCAAGTAGACAAGTGGTCTAGTGCAAAGACCCACAAGTGTGGGCATTTGAACAAGGCATTTGTTTGGAACTATTTTGATTGTTAAAGAGCAAAGAAGTCTTTCACAGACCGTGCCAACTAAACCACATGGGGAGCAGCCGTTAAGATGCTCAAAAATGCAAATCAGACACATTAATAATAAATCTAAATAATAAAGAAATCTATATGTGTTGCTTAAATACAGGGCAGTTCAGTAACAAATATCCTAATTTGACAGATGACGAGATCCAAATTACAATGCAACCAATAAGCAACATGACATCATGACTTTTGAGTAAACATACACGCCACTTTCAAGTCAAGTGGCGTGTTATATATACGCGTTTTGAGATATCTGCGTGTATGTCCTTATCCGTGTGTATGTCCACGCCGAAACGAACCGTCATCTTTTGCGTGTATGTCTACGCCGTTAAATGTCCGAGTGAAACGAAGCAAAATGTAGATCTACATCTGGGGAGCGATATTTTTTTCCTAGGATGGTAGGGGAAGACTCATAAAATGGTATTAACCCCAGTGACGGGTAGGTTTAGGGACGGGGTTGGGGTAGGTCATATATTTATATATACAGTAATGTATCGTTAAGTCAACGGCGTTGATAAACACGCTGAAAAGCGATTATGCGTGTTGATAGCACGCCAAAAATGGAAATACGAATTGGCGTGTCATACATACGCCATTTCATGAGATCAGTCTGCAATAAGTTATACAGTAAGTCACAGACAGGTTCCTGTAGCAGTCCATCGCCCCGCACCACAGAAGGTTTCTTCAGTTCACTTTTTAGAACAGGACCTACCAGTTCAGAGTTCTTCCAGTCGGCGTCTCTCTTTGTCCCCGGGTCTTCACACGTGGCACTGGAACCACTTTAACGAGAGGGCATGCTGATCCTCCCATATCTGGACGATTGGCTGTTGTGCGCCAGGTCACCTCAGCAAGCTGTCGACAACACTCACCTGTTGTCTGTTGTCTCATGTTGCTGCTTTGGGTCTGAAGGTGAATTTTCAGAAAAGCTGCCTAAGTCCAAGTCAGTCAGTGTGCTTTCTAGGCATGGGATTGGATTCCAGGGCAATGAGAGCAACCCTCATGGAAAGCAGAAGGCAGGTGTTGCAGACAACTTAATAAAGTTTCAGGTCCATTGCAAGCTGCCCTTTATCAGCTTTCTAAGACTGGCAGGTCTTCTTACAGCAGCGTCTTCAGTCATTCAGCTAGGCCTGTTGCATCTTTGTCCGGGCCAACACTGGTTGATGGCCAAACGTTTGTCACCGGTTCACAATCGACACACGCTGGTTCGGGTCATGACCAGTTTGCAGCCTCTCTTACCCCTTTTCCACCAACGCATTTTGAGAGCCGGTTCGGAGCCGGTGCCTGCGCGCGAACCAGTTCTTTGTGTTTCAACAGCCAAAGAACCGGTTCTCGGCCAGGAAAACTGGTTCCAAAGCGGCACCAACTCTTTGCTGGACTAGAACCGTTCTTTTACCACGTCATGCTTACGTCGGGGGCTGGGGGCGGGTTTAGATAACATATTTTCTGACATAATATAGGATCGCAAAGCCAGGAGAAACATTTGCAGAAACACGATGTAGTCCGCCATTGTAATTGTTATGCTTGAAGTTGGCGCAAGCGTTTCTAGTTTTTTTAATTTATTTTTTTATTGAAAACGTTATGTAAGCAAAGGAGAAAACAGTCACAATATAGAACAAATAAATGGAAAGAAAAAAAAATACACAAGACAGGAGTACATAACTAATCAGAAAAGATTACATATCAAAGGAAAAGATTAAAAGACTTACATATTTCAATTGTTTTTTAAAGCCTTCTTGGTTCACAAGTTAGAGATAATCCCAAAGTAATGTTGTACTTGCAAGCGTTTCTAGCTAAGATGTATGGTGACGTACACAGTGACGTAACGACGTCGTTCGCTGGGCGCTCTAGTCAGTGGAAAAACAAACAGGTTCTGAGAAGGTTCGCAAGTTGAACCAACGCCGGACCAACTTTGAACCAGCATCAGTTCCGAACCAGTTCGTTTTTGGTGGAAAAGGGGTATCTGAGACTTTGGAGAAGGGACCAATTTCTCCTCCAGCACGCAGGGAGGTGGTGACCACGGATGCCTCCCTCAGTGGGTGGGGAGGACTTTGCCAGCACTTACCCCTTTTCCACCAAAGCATTTCGAGAGCCGGTTCGGAGCCGGCGCCTACTTGCGAACCAGTTCTTTGTGTTTCGAAAGAACCGGTTCTCGGCCAGGAAAATTGGTTCCAAAGCGGCACCAACTCTTTGCTGGACTAGAACCGTTCTTTTACCACGTCATGCTTACGTTGGGGGCAGGGGGCGGGGTTATTGTAATTGTTATGCTTGAAGTTGGCGCAAGCGTTTCTGGGAAAGCGAAGACGTATGGCGACGTACACAGTGACGTAACAACATCGTTCGCTGGGCTCTCTAGTCAGTGGAAAAACAAACAGGTTCTGAAAAGGTTTGCAAGTTGAACCAACTTTAAACCAGCACCAGTTCCGAACCAGTTCTTTTTTGGTGGAAACGAGGTAACTGAGGTATTCGGGGCAGGTGGGACCCAGCGTTAAGGACTTTTCATATCAATCTGCTGGAACTGTGGGCAGTATTTTCACCCCGAGACATTTCAAGCAGGAACTATCAGGGAGACACATTCTGGTAAGGACGGACAAATACCACAATGGTATTTTTAATCAATCACCAAGGGGGTACCAAGTCCCTATCCTGTCTCCTATTGACCAGAAGGCTTCTTTTGTGGGCAAACAAGCACTTTCTTTCAGTCAGAGCATCTCACATCCCCGATCGCTGCAACAGTGTGGCGGACATACTTTCCCGTTCGGAGCCGAGACCAGAGGAATGATGTCTGCACAAGGAAGTTGTTCAGTCAATTTGGAAGAGCGCCCGTTGACCTTTTCGCCAGCAGGACAGCGACACATTGTCAGCTATGGTTTTCAGTGCAGGAGGAAGAGGGTCGGCCAGGAATGGCCAGAGCTTCTCCTCTATGCCTTTCCCCCAATTCCACTCCTTTGGTCCGTCCTGAGACGAGTGCAGGAGAAGCATCACAGGCTCATTCTAGTGGCTCCTTGTTGCCCAGCAATGCCTTGGGTTGGGCTGTGGCATCCCTTTCCGGACAGACTGAAGCGGTGCATCTGGCCCCTGGGGTTGAGCGGGTGCTCTATCAGTGTTCTGGGTGAGTAAGGAATACGGTTATGAGTGCTAGAGCACCTTCAACACGTCGTACTTATGCCAGTAAGTGGAAACTTGTGTCTTGGTGCACAGATCGTGCTCTCAACCCAGTTGATTGCCCCATCAGTGGAACTTCCTGCAGTATTTGTTGGATACTGGATGTTCTCCAGCCACACTTTAAGTGTTTGAGCCTGCCCTGTCTGCTTATCGGGATCCTATGGAGCAGGTGTCAATTGGTGCAAATAGGCTAGTGGTGGCTTATCTTAAAGGAGCTGTACGGCTAAAGCCACCAGTACAGGTAGTGTGTACCCAGTGGGATTTACGATTGGTGTTGGGACAGTTTGTGTTCAGCACCTTATGAACAGGCAGATATTAGAAGCCTTTCTATGAAGACAGCATTTCTGTTAGCCATAACAGGGTCGGTGAGTTACATGCTCTGTGAGTGACTCAGGTGAATTATAAATTCAATATTTCTGTTACTTTGTGGAGAAAATATACGTATTCTTAACTGAACAGAGCTGCTCACACTTACATGTTCTGTTAAACTAAAAAGACTTGTTTGGAAACCAGTTACAATATTTAAAGTTATAATTTATAGACATTAAGAAAGAAATCATTTATCTGTTGAGAGTATGTGGACAGTCTGTAGTTGTAAACAATTCCTCCTTTAACTCAACAAGATGTCCTCTATTTTAAAGGTAAATTTAAATTCACCCTTCTCTGATGTTGTAAATTTTGTGTTATTGAAGGGTATATACATACTTGTAAATAAAAAAAAAAAAAAAAAAACCCCTCCTTTAATACATTTCTATGAGAGTTTGTGAAAATGTTTTAGAGCTTCAAATGCTTAAAAAAACAAAATAGAAAGTCTGAAACTTTGTTTCTCTGTATCAAATTTTATTATTTTAATATTTTTTCCCCATGTCTTTACCCTTGCTCTTTTTTAATTCCAATCCAAACTTGATCCCCCGGCGTTTCATATATTTTACTTCTTGCAGTGGTCCTATTTTGGACAGATAGCGTCCAAATGTTGGAATCATGTTGAAGTCTGAGGCTGAAGAGAGAGAACAGATACACACTCACACACACATTAAGCCAAATAACCACAGAAATCATGGTTGCGTTCTGTCATACACACTTTTACCAACATTGTCCTGCATCTTCTGTAAGACACTGAGCTTCAGGTTGGTCAGGTGATCTGTGAAAGTGATCGCCACACTTGGACTGGGGTCTGGATCTGGAAGATATTGGGCTCTGAAACAACATTCAAGAGTCAGAGATGCTGATGGTTTGAGTTTTGAAACACAGAGAGAAACAAACACAAACCTTTGCAATGTGGCCTTAAAGTTCTGTAAAGAAAAAATAAAGAAATGTAAATTATTCAGCAAAACTGAGTTTGGCTTAAATCTCTGAAATTGACATTCATATAACTGGAGAATAATGAAGATGAATTGACACCTGCAGGAATGAAGCATCTTCAGTCTTCATCTGCTCCTCGATGTCTCTGATTGTGATTGTGAGAGATGAAATCTGTTTGCTCATCTCTTCAATCTTCTCCTTCATCATCTGACTCCTCTTCTCCTCTTCCTCTCTCAGCGCTGTTATTCTGGCCACTTCTTCATCATGTAGAAACTGGTGAAGTTCCTCAAACTCATCTATAATCTGAGTCTCTATGCATTGAGCGTGAAACTGAAATTAGAGACAACAATATTGACCAAACTAGATCTACATCAGTATCTACACTTCCAGAATTGCATTAATCACATTGATTATTTCTAACCTTAATATCTTCATCAGTTTCACACAGATTCTGTTCACGATTCACAGATATCCTCAGTTCCTTCTGTAAGTCTTCCAGTAAAGCTTTGAGTATCTCCTGAAAGAAAACAAAAACGGTGTCCATTGTTAAATGTTTTTATTTTCAGGTTTTTGCCTCTTTTAAATTTAAAGTCCACCTGTAGTCAATTATTTTATCCCTTAAAACTCACCTTTGACCACCAAAATTAAATATTGTAAAGTTTTTTTTTAGCTTGAATGTAACTCGACACCCTTGCCTCATTTAGTATGCACGGTTGTATGAATATGCAAATGAGCCCCGCCTCCACTCACTCAGCTCAGAGAGCCACTCTTTGATAATCACACATTGATCTGATTGGTTACAAGGTAGTTTGTGACGTCAGAAACACCAAAGCTTGAGTTTACTCTTCTGCTACACATTTAAAAGTTTTCGTTCTTCACACACACATAAAAACTACTTTTAGGGTGTAGTATAAGTAGGAAAATGGTGACGCAGGAAATATTTTAATATCAGACGCATTTATTCTGAGTATTTATGCTTTGTATCTGTGAGGTATAATTCTATGTAAAATGTAAACATTTTATTCATTAGCATAAAATTAGCATTATTTATAATCTGATTATGGCTTGAATTCCAAATTGAGCAAATTCAGATTTTAGTTTCTAAATTGCTCTTTGGTTTATCTGATATTATTTGGTTTCATAATTTAACAGATAAAAAAAAAAAAAAAACGTCTGTGAATCGTTTCTGTGAATAAACCCACACCAGTATCAGTTTGTCATTGAGAAAATGTCTGGCAATACATATTGATATTTGATTTTATCAAATGTTTTGAACATTTATCTGACCTTATTGTCCGCGACAGCTTCATCTAGAGGACAGAATCTGTGGTTGGTGTGTTTTCTGGAGTCTCGACACACTGAACACACGGGCTGTTGATCATCCAGACAGAAGAGTTTGAGCTTCTCGTTGTGATCTCTACAGACTCCAGATCCAGATTTCTCTCTTTTCTCCTGTTGAAAACTCTCACACATGTTTCTCAAAGCCAAATTTACTGGAGTACGAACATTTAAAGATGTTTTTCGGCAAACCGGACATTCTTTAAATGTTTTATTTTCCCAAACCCTCTGAATACAGCTTGAACAAAAACTGTGGCTACACGACAGAAGAACAGGGTTTATAAAAATGTCACAGCACACCGGACAAGATAAATCCTCCTCAGCAAAAGATCTAGACGCCATTTTTCTTAGATTCTTAAAGTTTCACTTTCAGTTAAAGTTAGGATAAGCCAGGGGTTTTCAAATTGCACATTTTGTATGTCTCTCTCATCTAACACACCTGGTTCAACTCATTAGTAGAGACTGAAGTGGGTGTGTCAAATAAGGGAGGAATACAAAATGTGCTGACGGTCCTGGGGCCTCATGTATCAACACTGCGTAGTAAAACACGGCGTACGCCAGCTTTCACGTTCACGGGCAGACAGTGGCGGATTTAGCAAATTGGGGGCCCAAGGCGAAGGTAGTATGGGGCCCCCCATCCGATCTTTAAAAGAGAACGAAATTTCTTTTTTTTTTTTTGTTGAAAAATAAACCATTAAATGGCACTTTCTGGAGAGTTTTGTGCAAAGAAATATAGAAAAAAGTAGGTCTAGCAAGTCTTATATTTCTGTAATTCACACAGATCAAACACAAATATGCTGACTGAATAGATTGCTAGTTGAGAAACACTGCTTTAATTAATGTTTTTATGATGACTTCGTGAAAGGTTAACTAAAAAGCATGAGCCGTCTTCCAGCTGGCCAGTAAGTTATTTGGCAAATTTCATTCATACAGATCTGTATTATGCTATAGTTTGTGATAGTGTTATACATTTCTTACAGATAATCACGATGATCATTGCGTTTGTCTTACCGAATGTGGTAGCTTTATGCAATTACAGTTTGTCTATAAGCTTTTTTTATTTTATTAATGCCGACAGTAAAATGTTGCCAGATATTGCTACGAAAAACAAGAAAAACAAAACAAAATAATAATAATAATCCGATATAAGCTTGTGTTTTGGAAATAAGATTAATATATCACTAACCCTAACATGCAACTTTCCACTTTAAAAACTTCCTAAAGTGTCACATTAAATCAGAAAAACAGGTCCAGAAGACTACTGCCACCTTTCCATTAGTGGATCTGGCAACACGGAGGCTGCACGCGCGCCCTCACTCACAGCGCGCTCTCAAGCCCCGTTCACTGCGCTAGCTTCTCGCAACAACATGAATTGTAAACACTCATATGAGGTGGTTTAAACGGGTAATTAATCATTCAGAGAGCTTGACATTTTATTTTTGAATGTAAAAAAATGACAGAGTTGCCGGACCTCACCTCATAGCTGGCTATACGGCCATGGACTTGTAACATATCGTTAGCATTGTTGTCATTGTCAGCGGGCATCACAAAAAAGTTTGTTACCTTCTGCAATTTTGCTAAAAACGTTTTGCTTTCCTCCCGCTTCCTGGTTTTTCAGCACCGCTTGGGTAGCTTCGCTTAATTTTTACTCTGTCTACTACTCTGTACACTCTGTCCGTCACTCTGTACACTGTCTGTTAATCACTTCTTTTTCAGGGGCCCTCCTGTCTGCGACTAATGATTTGATGCCTTTTTTCGCAAATGTTTTTAAGAAATATATAATTTGCGAAAAGTAAAAAAAAAAAAAAAACGTAAGCATAGTTTAATGGGGCATTTTGGGGGCCCCTAGGTAGCTCGGGGCCCAAGGCAATTGCCGACCTTTGCCTAATGGTTAAGTCCGCCCCTGCGGGCAGATGTACTAACAGTGAAATTAACGTAAGAATGTGCGTTCCTCCAAGTAAACTTCATGTCTGGCGTACGTATATTTGTCGTGATTTTTGTCCGTTGGCGACTCATAGAGGCAATAAAGTGAAGTGGCAAACATTACACTACGAATTGTTCTATCGCACCACCAGCTGTCAGATATTGCTTATAAATTATTTGACATATTGTCACACAAGTTTTATTAAAATAATATATTATGCAATTAAGTAAGAACATAGGCTATATAAAGCATGTCCAAATTGATACAACCCGTCTAGCAATGGCAGCGTTGGCTTAAGTAAGCAATAAGGTACGAGAGGCTGTGCTGTATCGTGAATAAGTAACGGCTGGAGGGCGTTGTTAGGCACGACGCGAAGCGGAGTGCCTGCAACCCCTTCAGCCGTTACTTATTCACGATACAGCACTTGCCTCGAGTACCTTATTGCTTTTATAAAACGGTTGCCACACAATAAAAATATTAAAGCCGAAAAATATGTATCTATGCAACTTTCATGAAGTAAAATCACTAAAAGCCTGCCTTCCGCTGGAAAAAATAGTCCCGGAACGTGAACAGCAACAGAAGTTACATATATTATTTCGCCAATAGATGGCGGCAAAGACTGTCTTTATGAGTGAGTGAGTGAGTGAGTGAGTCTGTAGAGAAGGCTTTTGAAAGGACTCGAACTTGTGATCACGGAGAAGACAGACGCAACTGACAGATGACTAACGTTATGCACGGAAAACCCCATGACTGTTAAAAGGACAAAATATGCAGCGGACATTCAAACGCATTTTTTTATTATGAATATAGGACTGACCTGAAGGAAAATGCTACGTCTACTGTAAATGCAGGTACACTCGCTTACTCGATCTCTCACAATGCTCTGCTGCTCTAGCTTTAAATGAACAATATCAATGAGATGAAACATCTGTTTAAGTTGCTAAGAGTGGTTGCTAGGGGTGTTGTGTAGTGATACATAGAACCGTTGGGTGAAGCGGTCATAGCCGTGTTTTATCGTGAATAAAGCACAGCTATTGACCAATCAGAATCAAGGATTGGAACTAACCGTTTTATAACTAGGAATAAAAAATAAACTTAATTAATTCGGTCAGTAAAGATAAAAAAGAAAGTAATATTTTTATTCACCAAGGACACATTGAATTTGTTTAAAAGTGAGAGTAAATGCATTTATAATGTTACAAAAGATTATAAGATTTCTATATCTGTTTGAATTAAATTTTTATTCATTAAAGAATCCTGAAAATACTATATCACGGTTTCCACGAAAATATGAAGCAGAAGCACACCTGTTTTCAACACTGATAATACTCAAATATGTTTCTTGATCATCAAATCATCATATTAGAATGATTTCTGAAGGATCATGTGACACTGAAGACTGGAGAAATGATGCTGAAAATTCAGCTTTGATCCAATGGGGCTGACTCCTGGCCACCCCACTGGCCACCCCAACGGCCAGAATAAATTTTAGTAGCATCAGTTATGCATTTCATAAATAAGTCAAAAATATTCTTTAGTAAAAGAAGACGGGGCATTATGTGTAGTGACGTGCTTTTTAAGTGCCAAATGGTTACAGTATAGCTACTGTTACAGCAGCTTTTTGATGTGTCGTTGCCACGTTTTGACAAGCAGGGATGCAAACAGCGCGCTTTTCGGCGCCTCCCGCTTTTTTTACGTCAGTTTGGGTGACAAAGTCATCTGAAGTCATTCGAAGTCTATTTACATCGTTAAAGTATACGGAAACTCGTTTTCCCTCCTCCGCGGCTGTCAATCATTCTCCATTCATATTCAATCAGCGCGCGCGCCTCTTGGATGCACGGTAAAACTCTCTCCAAATTATATATTCACATTATAATGCATGATCTGTGTATTGTTTAGTCAAAAAACGACCAGAGTCTCAGATCATTTTCACATGCGGGTCCCCTCTTTTATTCACCTCCTAGCTTTCTTTACACATATTTCACCCACTGCCCCCTAGAGCATATATTCAGGAACTCCCTAACATATATGGGAATTACAAATCGATATTCAAACTTGAATATTACATCCCCTTTCTTTGAGAGCTTGGCATACTATGTCAATAAACACAATGTGTCAACTGTGCAACTCTTTAAGATATAACATAAGTGCAACAACCAACATAAAGAACGAAAAGTAAACAACATAATTATATCAACAATAATGACAAATTATTATTTTTTATATAGGGCAGCGATCCGCCTACACCCTTCACAGTTAAAGATCAAGGACGGCTCTTGGTTTCACTTCACGTCCGGATCTGGTAACGTAAAGTGGAGCAACAGAGTCAGTTTTCTTTGTGTCTGTCTGCTGAGGTTGATCCATGGGCACTGTGTGCTGAATGCTCGAAGACATTCCAGGCTCGGCAGTGGTAGGCTGTGCTCTATCTGGCAAAAGGTGACGACGATTCCTGCGGAAAATTTTGCCTCCTGCAGTACTCACATGATAAGACCTGTAGGTGTCAGCAGGTTTAATGACTACAGCAGGCTTCCATTTACCCGACTCCTGAATTCGGACGTGGTCCCCATCCCTTAGTGGCGTGAGTGGTTTTGCTGACCTGTTGTAGTACTTTGCTTGATGTTGATGCTTTTGCTCACGCCTTGCATGAACATCATTTCCACTGACAGTTTCAGGTTGCAACTGTTGGCTGGTAGTTGGTAAAATGGAGCGTAGTCTTCTGCTCATCAGTAGTTGGGCAGGTGATCTGAAACCATCCACTGGGGTGTTCCTGTACTCCAACAGACTGATATATGGGTCTTTCTTGTCCGCTTTTGCTTTATCCATTAGTGATTTGGCAATCTGCACTGCCTTCTCACTGAGCCCATTGCTCTGTGGGTAATGCGGACTACTTGTGACATGCACAAAGTCCCATGTTCGAGCAAAGTTTTCAAACTCTTTTGAGCTGAATTGAGGCCCATTGTCTGAGATGACCTTTTCAGGAATCCCATGTGCTGCAAATACTTTTTTCAGTTTCATGATCACTGCAGCAGCTGTGGTGCTCTTGAGCTTTTCCAAATCAAAGTATCGGCTATAGTAATCTACCACCACTATGTAGTCGTCACTATTCCAAGTGAGTAGATCAGTACCGACAATCTGCCATGGCCGGTTTGGTATAGGATGGGAAATGAGAGGCTCTTTTGCATTTGACATACGACGCTCAAGACAAATGGAGCACTGTTCGACCATGCAGGCGATCTGTTTGGACATGCCTGGCCAGAAAAGAATGTCCCTAGCGCGTTGTTTGGATTTCTCGATTCCCATGTGGCCTGCATGAATGCGTTTAAGCATCTCTTCTCTCAGCTGCATGGGAATTACAATCTTTTCTCCCTTGAAGACCATGCCGCCCATCTCACATAACTCGTCCCTATGATTCCAGTATTCTAGAATGGCTGTAGGGCATTGCTTTCTTTCAGCAGGCCATCCTTCTTTGATCACTTTCTTTAGCGTGGACATTTGGACATCTCCTTCAGTTTTTTCTTGAATATTTCTGAGCTTCGCATCACTGACAGGGAGAGCGCTGAGTACGGTATGCACTTGCACATCCATCTCCTCACTAAGGCGGTGATCGGCGCTGGGCAACGATTTCCTTGACAGCGTGTCGGCCACTGGAATATTTTTCCCAGGAATGTGTACGATGGTGAAATTGTACTTTTGCAGTTGCCAGATCATCCTTTGCAGTCTTGGTGGTGCTGCAGCTAATGGCTTTCTGATGATCGATTCAAGGGGTTTATGATCGGATTCCACTGTTACGTGCCGTCCATAGACATATTGATGAAATCTTTTGCAACCCCAGAGGATGGCCAGGAGTTCTTTCTCTATTTGAGCGTATCTTATCTCTGAGTCCGTGAGTGACTTTGAGGCATATGCAAGTGGTTTACCTTCCTGCAGCAACACTGCACCTAGTCCATATTTGGAGGCATCCACTTGCAGTGTGAGGTCTTTGCTTGTGTCGAAAAATGACAACACAGGTCCTGGTTCCCTTGTAATGATGTCTTTCATCCTTTGGAACGCTGCGTCATGTTGCTTGTCCCATACGAACTCATGATCCTGCCGCAGTAGCTGTCTCAGAGGTGCATTTATGTCTGAAAGATCTGGTGCAAATTTTGAAAGATAATTGACCATTCCCAGAATTGTTTCTAGTTCAGCACGATTCTTAGGTGGAGACATCTCTTTTACGGCTTCCACCTTGTGAGGGTCCGGTTTGATTCCATCTTTGGAAAGACGGTGGCCAAAGTAGCTGACTTCCGGGACACACACAGTTCTTTTCTCAGGATTAAGGCGTACCCCTTTTTCTCTGGACCTTTCCAGCATCCTCCTGAGATTATGATCATGTTCTTCTTTTGTTTTTCCGTAAACCAAGATATCATCCACGATGGCCACAACCCCAGGCAGACCTTCATAAATCTCATCTATTTTCTGTTGAAAAATGTCCTGGGCTGAGACAATGCCGAAGGGTAGGCGAAGAAATCGATATCTACCGAATATCGTATTGAAAGTGGTCAGTTTCGAGGCTTGTTCAGAAAGCTTGATTGCCCAGTAGCCGGATCTAGCATCCATTACACTGAAGTAACGGGCTCCTGACAGCTTTGGTGTGATGTCATCTAGCGTAGGCATAGGATAGTGTGGTCGCTTTATAGCCTTATTAAGATCAGGTGGATCCAGACAGACTCTCAGCTTACCAGTTTTGGGCTTTTCGACCACGCACAGGGCATTTACCCAATCTGTCGGCTCTGTCTCTTTCACAATGATATTTTGCTCCTCCATGGAGTCCAGCTCCTCTTTCAGCCGATCTCGCAGGGCGAAAGGAACTCTCCTCGGTGGGTGAATGACGGGTGTGGCTGTTGGGTCCAACTGAATGTTACTTTCCCCAGGAAATAGACCAATGCCTGTAAACACATCAGTAAATTCATCTACAATCGACTCAGACTCTTTTTCTGGGGAGGATACAGACAGCACCAGCTTAATCATGTCTAAGTCCAAACATGCTTTTAATCCAAGCACGGGTGGTGACTGGGTGTCCACAATGAAGAAGTCTAGTGGCATGGCATTCTCTTTATATTTGCAGTGTAGTTGGCAGGTGCCTTTAACTGACAATTGCTGTCCACCGTATCCTGTGAGCTTTTTGTGAGTTTGCTGCATCTTTGTTTTTAGTGCAAATTTTTTTAAGTCTCTTTGAGGTATTACATTAACCAGAGCACCCGTGTCCAGTTTGAATTTCAAAGGCAAACCGTATTCTCCTATTTCAATCTCAGCAAAAGCTTGCTCTGATGAAGTAAATGTGTTTGCATTTGTGACACAGTCAATAAAAAATTCACTACTCACGTCTGGGTATGCATCTTCATGTTTGTTTTCACTTACACAATGCACAGATTTCGGTTTTGACTTGCAAACCTTTGCAAAATGGTTATACTTTCCACATTTCGCACTCTGCTTTCCCTTTGCTGGGCATGTCTCTCTCCTTTTGTGTTCTTTACCGCAGTATCCACATATTTGGAGGCGTTCTATGTGCACATTGTTGTTTTTTGTGTTTTTCTGAAAGCTCTGACGCGTTTTTGCATGCTTTCCTATAGTGTGCACTTGTTGCACGTGCTCTGCATTTATGCTGCCGGTGGCCATACTTTTCATCTGCGCCTGCGCAATCTCATGCGATCTGGCAGTGTCGATTGCTTTTTCTAATGTTAGTTCAGCACCCTGATTGAGTAATTTCTCCCGAACATGTGGGGAATAAATGCCGAAAACGACACGGTCTCTCACCATCTCATCTGGATTAGTGTAGCCACAATCTTTAACGAGCAGTCTGAGTTCAGTGACGAACTGATCAAATGGTTCCGTGGCGCACTGCGTTTTCTCATTAAACTTGTATCTGGCAAAAATTGGGTTCGCCTTTGGTACTACGTAAGCTTCAAATTTGTCGTAGTAAGTTTTGAGCAACTTAGCTTCATCCTCAGTGAGAGTCCATGTGTTATAGATATCCCCTCCTTTCTCTCCAATCCATAAGAGCAGGTAGCTGCATTTCTCCGTCTCCTCCTTGCGGCGAAACGGCCCCGAAAACATCAGTTCAACGTGCTGTTTAAACTTTCGCCATGCATCGGGAAGATTCTGTGACTCCCAATCCATTCGCGGTGCAGGCACTCCGGCAGCATCCATCTTCGCGATTCACTCTGACACCATGTATTGTTTAGTCAAAAAACGACCAGAGTCTCAGATCATTTTCACATGCGGGTCCCCTCTTTTATTCACCTCCTAGCTTTCTTTACACATATTTCACCCACTGCCCCCTAGAGCATATATTCAGGAACTCCCTAACATATATGGGAATTACAAATCGATATTCAAACTTGAATATTACAATCTGTAGATAAAAGGCTGTAGATTTGCATAAAATAACTTTATTTTGTTGGAGTTTGTTGTTTTTAAACGACTCACTACCGTGTGCTTGCTAGATCATCACACACACATCACAAGGACTATGAATCGGCATCAAACGCACAATAACTGGAATATAAAACTGAAACAAAGGAACAAATCGCCCTAGGATTTGTGCGCTCGACATTTCTTCGCTTTGTGACGTGAACTTTTAAATGCGCACTTATGCAGCGCAGCGCTGCACACAGAGTCACCATACCTGCCAATTTTGAGTTTTGCTCGGCGTGAGATTTGTTGACGGGGGGGGGGGGTTAGAGACGAGTGAGATTTGTTGACGGGGGGGGGGGGGGGGGTCTCGCTCGCGCAAGGTCTCTCGCTCGCGCAAGGTCTCTCGCTCGCTCTACGCGGTTTGGAGCACAATCTCTGTCTCGCATGCACGTTCGCTCTAGATAACGGGAGATTTTTAACGAATTTGCGGTATAACTAGTCGATCACGAGTGGCTCAACAGGTAGATATATAGATAAACTCATCTTCCAGGCATTTGACCGCCCGGGTTGACACTTCAGCGTGAGAAATCGGGAGTGTGGCGTGTGAGCGTGTGAAACCAATCAAATGCGGGTGTCTCACGGCCAATGCGTGAGAGTTGGCAGCTATGAGTCACCATGTTGCTTTGAGCACATCATTCTGCACCCGTGATGCGCATACACGCTGTGTGCGCTCTGTTTTTCATGTTATCATCGGTTTGCGCACTGAAATATTATTAAAAGCCAATATATTTTGTTATACCTAGCCTGCTCAATACATTTAAAATAAGCATAATTTAATTGTATATTATTTCTTTGTAGTGTAGGCTATATATGCACTTCTGAATTCTTGACATTAATATATAAATATAAAATTGTGAAATGTATGATTGCCTGATTGAATTTTATAAGAGGACTAATAGTAATTTGTTTTTATTAACATATTTAGATTTTATAAAATTCTGATTTTTTCAAGAATTACCTTTTGCTGCTGATTTATACACTCATTAAGTTTATTAAAAAAAATTATAGTACATTTATGTAATATTTAAAGGTGTTAACTGTAATCTTACACTGCAAAATAATAACTTAAAAAGGATTAAATTCATCACAATTATGTAAGTATCTGGAAATTTATATATATATAAATTTCATTATATTATATATAATGATATATATTATATATATATATATATATATATATATATAATATAATATATATTAGTAGGGCCCTACTAATATCATTAGTAAGCTAACATTAAATATAACACAATAAACCAAAGTATATCAGTAGGAGTTTCCTTAAGTCTTTCTGATAGTTTTCTACAGGCCGGTTTACTACAACAGTAGAATAAAATTCTGAAATTATGGTTTATAGTTTTGGTGTGCCACCCCAAGATTTTAAGTGGCCCCATCTGGCCACCCCTATGAAAAATTTCTGGAGGCGCCACTGTGGCCAGGAGGTGGCCAGGAGTCGGCCAGGGGTGGCCATGGCCACCCCCTGGCGGCGCCATTGTATTTATTATAAATGTATATTGTGTTCTTAATTGTTGATTATTTTTCAGTGCATCAATGTTGCGCTGTAGGCTTACTTAGAGCATGCTCGTACAGGCAATTCGATTTAATTTGATTTGCATGTGAAATGCAAATCCTATCTGCAGTGTGGCCTTTCTGCAGTTATTTATGTTATTTCTTAGTTTTATTGATCCAAAATGTTTTTATACATTTTCTTCTATATCTTTGTGTGATGTTCTGTACATCGCGGCTTTAAAATGTTAAAGCCCCGCCCCCTCCCCAACACCACACACATGATTCGACTATTAATCGACTATAGGCAGGACTTGATGAATCTGATTCGACTATGAAAATCCTTAGTCGGGGACACCCCTATGGCCAATTATGCAAAAAATGCAAGGGATTTGTTGGTATGAGGCGTCCCACATACTGTATATATATGCGATGTATTGTAATTTATAAAAATGAATCTTCAAATCATGTCTGTTTTTAAAGATGGATTTTTATTCATGGTTGCAAAATAAACAGTACCATGAAAAAAAAAAAAAAAGTATTGTGGTTTTAAAATTGTATTACATACAATTGCTTTTGGAAAAAAAAGAAGAACAGCATTTATAGATTCAACAGAAACTGGAAATGAAGAGTTCAAATAAAACCATCTAACTTAGTAATGTTATCAATAGACCAGCTGAGAAGAACATCAACAGAGAAGCTCAAACAACACAAGCTGAAGCCCATAATGCCATGCGGTCCTTCAGCAACTCGTGTGTTGTGTCTGTTAGTCGCAGATACTCAGAGTTTAGTGTGTAAAGCTGCGTCGCATCGCTCCAGAAGGCAGATCTGCACAAGCCCAGACGCTGTTAAACATTGTTAGTATTTCACTCCTTTCTGCCTTATTATTATACATTTTAATTTGTTATAGAGAATTGTTCACAGGTTATTCATTCAAGAACAGATGAATCTCAGGAAAACTGCAAAGAAACACACAAGTCATAATTCAACTCAAAACCAACAGAACGAATATGAAAATGACAACTTTCAAACAAAACATGATTTTTTGCACATTTTTTCCTTCAAAAATGTCATTACTAAAATACAAATATACAATATTTTGTTCTGTAAGTATACATAAAGTAAGTATGTGTTGCACTACTTTTTAATAAACAACCAATCATTTTTGTATAACAGTGATGAGGATATTTTTTGCATTATGGTCATGATTTCAGGATCAAATCTTAAGGGTCTTAAAAATAGATAATTTCATATACGCAAAAAACGATGCTTTTCTTTTTTTAAATTTGGGTTGAAATATGAATGAGACGTTCCTTTGTGAGATTCAGTATTTAGACGTCCATCTCGAAGCGTGTTGCTTTAGTGGTTATTCAGGATGGTTGAGTGAAAACTTTCAGTGTTACTAAAGACACACACCGCAGGAGTGTGTGTGTGTGTGTGAATACACACCAGACATCTGTAAACCAATCCAGAACACGCACATATATCATCATAATCATAATCATCAGTGGCTGTTTGAAACTTTAATAATGATTAGTTAGTGATGTTCTACACAGGACAAGTGATAGTGTCAAAGTTACTTGACGTGTTTTGAATGAAACTTACGGAGCCCCGAACATGACATGCGGACAAATATATATATATATATATATATAGGAACTAATTATTATATTGTGAGCATGATTTACGTAAAATGAGTGGACGTATTAGTATGTCATGGGAATTAATTGTTCATTCTTGGCCACGATATACATATTTTTGTCCCCACGTCATGTGCGGCTTCGTAGAAACTAAATAAACTACAGCTAAAAATAACTACAAAATATATATATATATAAAAGCAAAAGCAAACGTGTCATTCATATTACTGCAGGATGAAAGTCACAGTTTTAAAACAAACCTTCACAGGAGGACGAAAGGTATTTTGGGTTTAGTTACAGACGCCGACATGTAAAGCCACAGAAACGCATCTTTGTGGGGCGAATCTCACAAAACTTTTACATTACATCCAAATATTACAAAAAATTATAACAATTTTCATTGCAATTACACACGTTTTGACTCCAATTCTCCTTGATTTCAGGCCAAAAATATTTTTTTTTCGCAGTCATTTTGAATTAAATGGGAATTAGGGGGAATTTGATTATTTGAAATGAAAATTTCACAATCCAAAACAATTTTTTTGTTTGTTTTATTTGATTTTGGGGAGAAATGTGAGACAGAAACACGTTGGTACAGGTTTTGTGAGATTCGCTCAATGCCTCGCACTGCATGTCCATTACAAAAATTCATTCAACGAGTCGATTTCCATCCAAAAACAAATTTAAGCTGATCAGAATATGATCATAAGCATGTTTTACACTCTTGTAAACCTGGTCAGGTGAAACTGCTGGATTAAATGAGGCATTTTCACTCCAGATCATTCGGTTTTTTAGGCGTTTATAGACATGATTTGAAAAACTATAAACATGCAGCGGAGTAAAGATCTTAATTTAACACCAGGAGGATTTTCAACTTGAATTCATTTTTCTCTATTACATTTGATACATTCCAATACATTATATAGTGGTTATTCATATTCATTTTTCTTCTATATAAAAACAGAGATGATGACCGATGATCATGCTTATTAACAAGCCGCACTTTGCCGTAAAGTGCACTTCAGCGCTCAGCCAGAACTGCTAAAAGAATAAAAATGTAATAAAAAGGTCGACGCATTAATGTGAACAGACACAGTACAAAAACAAATCGATTTAAAGAAAGGTATTGCCAAGCTTCCTCACTGGGTTTCAGACTTCTTTTTGTTTTTCTTCAGGAAAGACGGGGTGCGAAACTTTTTCTTCTTCTTTGAAGGGGATTTGTTTGGTGATTCATCGCTGCCATGGTCACCAGCCGCATCATCGCCTGCGACAGGCTCCTCCCCCTCTTGTTGAGGGGCGGAGTCAGTCAGTTCGGGGGCGGGGTCTTCTGCGGGGAGGGCGGCGGCTTCGAAGGGTTCATCGGGGGTCAGATCGGGGAGGGTCTGTCTTAAAGTGGCGGCGTCACTGTCGTCTTTAGACGTCTGTTCCTGATGTGCCTCTGTGGAGGACGAGGGGAAAGATCACAGTGAGTTTGTCGATCAGCTCACGGCATGGAAACCGCCCAGCGGGAAATTCAGCGCTCAACACTCTGGCTCTTCATTTATGAAGCGTGAAAATAGCATTTCTGAGAAACTGACCATAAAATCCCTGCAAAGCCACACTGATCTCCAGACACACACACACACGCTGATCTCCAGACACACACTGATCTCTAGCTTTAATCAGCAAACTGCTGCATCATGAAACACTTCCCGATGCAATTACCTAATTAACAAAAACTAGATGTACTGGGCAAACACAGCAACCAATTTCAGAGTGAACCCTGAGAAACTGTGCCTAGTTTGCAAAATAGGGATCTCAGTTTTAAAATATGAAAACATTTTAATATTTTGTAAAATAGTAATAGTAAATAGTAAAAATGTATGCTTTAAAAAAAAGTGTACATGATATATTTACATATATGCTGATATATATATATATATATATATCTCAGCATATATGTAAATATGTCACGTACTACAATTTTAATCATATTTTGAATATATTTATACAGTACGCAACTACGCATACATTAATTTTTGTTTCATGCACCATTACAATATTAGTTTTATATAATAAATATTTTAATGTAAATTATGTAGATAAACTAAAAAATATATTGAAAATATAATTAAAATTGTAATACTCTCATTTATTGAGAATATATATATAAAAGTGCTGTCAAATCGACAAATCACGATTAATCGGATCTAATGTTTGCATGTATACATTTGTGTGTACGTGTGTGTGTGTGTATATATATATATATATATATAATATATTAAACTTATGTTACATGCGATTAATCAATTTTATATATATACTTTTATATAGCACTTTTATATTTATATATATATTCTCAATAAATGAGTATTACAATTTTAATCATATTTTCAATATATTTATACAGTATGCATACATTCATTTTGTTTCATGCATCATTACAATATTAGTTTTATACAATGTAATAAATATTTGAATGTACATTATGTAGATAAACTAAATTTAATATATAATATTGATATCGGTTTTGTTTTAATTCACTACTTTGATTTAGATTTACAACTGTTTTAAATAAATTATTGTTAAATCAAATAATTGTTCGAATTATTAATCGATTAAGCATTAACATCCCTATCTGCAAACTATTAAAGACCATTAAAAGCAGATCTAATCTCTTGATACAGTAAAACCTGCATATCTCGTCCTATAATTTGCATATGTCACTCAATAAATCCTAATATATATTATTCAGTTATTTTAGTCTCCATCAGAAACATCAGAGCAGCAGCGATCCAGTTCATGCGGCGAAACACACACTCTGATCCTCACATACACTGACATAACACACACATCCAGAGATATTTCAGCTCTCAAACAAACACCAGGAATAAAGACACACATATATGTAACGCTCACTACCGGCTGATATCTATAACCACCTCACGCTTTAAACCACACCGCAGCGTTTCACAGTCATAAACTGAGAAATAGAAGAGATGTTGAAGACATTATTCACACCAGAAGCGTAATATTCATACATTACCTGTTCTGCTAAAGCAATACTGGATTGGCATATTAAAGAACTTTGCTATTGTTATAAAGGTTGAAAGAGGAAAGTTTGTAGAAAAGGAGTGTAGAAGTTTCTAGGGAAAGATTTGTTGCTATAGCATGATCTCACCGCACTCCAGACAGTTCGATACAATATGAATCGATACAACAATAATAATAATAATAATAAGATAAAGGAAATCAAGGTAAAGTCAAATTAATCAATAACGTCATAGTCTAACAGGTTCACTTGTTTTTATTTAAAATGCCCCTATTATGCCTTTTCGAATATTGTGTAATAGTGTAAAAGGTTTGCAAAGTTTTAAAGATCAAACTTTATGCAGATAAAGTTATCGTCTCCTAAAAGAACGAATCGATTCTGAACTGTTGAAATGAGTCGTCAATAATTCCGAAGCCACTTCCTGTGACAAATTTGCATAATGCAAGTCTATGGTTTTGATTGGCTGAACAGCGTCTCTTAGCTCCGCCCTCAAACACTAGTGTATCTGAGACTGGAAGAGTTTGGTTCGTGTTGTTCGTGTCGAGAAGACGCTGTTTTCTGCTGACAAAGCAAATCCACTGATGAGATTGACACGGTAAAACCCACGCCACGTGCTGAGCAAGAGCTGAGAGTCAGATATGCTAATGAGCGTTGGGTTTCTGGCCAATCAGAGGAGAGCAGCTCTCAGAAGGGCGGGGTTTAGAGAGACTGAATCTACGGACGAATCGGTTTCAGACTCTTTGCGAAATTAGGTGATATGCAATATATATTATGAGAAAACTTTTTTTTTTTTTTACCTTGGATGCATGTATTGTAGGAGACCTTTAAAACAAAACTAGGAATAGCATAGGGGCACTTTAAATTTTCTCATTAAAATTAATAAATGCAGGAAATGTATATGTCAAAGTCCACTCAAATCCTGATGGATAAAATCGGTCACATTATAGAAGATAAATGCATTACAAATGCAGTTTCACTTTATTTCAAATGCCATTTGCAACCCATTTGACTTCCGTAATCTGGCGTACGACTGACTAGAGCTGAGCGGCGTAAACCATCCCTCACAACAAACCAGAGGCAGAGGACAGGGAGATGAGTTAGACAGCGGAGGAGTGAGATCCAGTGAAGCCGTGCAGCAAACTCAAGCGGGGGGAGGTGAGGTACTTACTATGGTAACAGGTACTCTTTTGCATTTCCATCTCCTGATTGTGACGCAGCCACGAAGAAGAAAAAGCACAAGTAGAGAGAGAATGTCTATGCAGATCAAATCACAGCCACCGGGTTAAATTAAAAAGAAATGAACAGAAACCGTAAAGAGACACACAGGCCACCAGAAGTAAAGAATGGTTGCCGAGCCATTCTTAAAGACCCCGGAGAAATGAGCATGAAGGGTGAGTGAGAACATTTAAGACGGGTGATTTACAAGACATTTCTCATGTCGGATTACACCTGAGTTTAAAGAGACAGATCTGGGTTAATATATCAGTGGGACGTTCTGCTACGTCACAGCTCGTGACTGTGAGATTATACGGATCTGAGGTTTATTTTGACATCCAGACCCACTGTAAAATACTATGACTTTACTAGAACGACATGATTTACTAGTGACTATATCATAAGGAGAACGAGTGCAATTCAGGGATAATATCGTTTGCTAAAATAAAAACTATTGAAATAAAGCTGAAATAAAATAAAATCTAAATATTAGTTGAAAAATGTGAAATGTTGCTTGGCAATAAACTGAAAATGTTAAAAGTATTACTGAAATAAAAAATAAATTAAACCTACATAGCAATATTTTAAAAAATGACAAAAGCACATCATAAAAAGACCAATTTAAAAAAAAAAACTAAATTTAACATGAAAACTAATAATAAAAAAAGCTATATAAATTTAACTGGTTATAAATAACACTGGTGAAATTTGTCAATAAAACATGCTTGCGTAAAATGTGAAAAGTTATTTTACATTTAAAGTTATTTTTAATATCGGCCTATTGTTCATAAATTAATTCTCATCTATTGGTGTCAATGTCAAAAAGGTGAAAATTTTGGTGCATCCTATAAATAAACACTATAAAGCATTGTTTATTTACGTAATCTCACTACTAGAGCTCCTATTTTGATGACATGGGTGTAATCCATTGTAATAAAGACCAAGAGGGTAAAATAAAAACTAAATATGATTAAAATAATACAAGATTAAAAAAAGGATTAGCTAACAGAAACTCCAAGAGTGTGAAATAAAATAATTGGATTTAAAATAAAGATTTTGTCATTAATCCTCCATTAAAACGGATTTAAATCAGCTGTTCAAAAACCAAACTGAAAGTGTCAGGCCAATTTATTTTGAAGTTGTGGGGGGTAAATGAACCAAACATCAATGATGCCCTTTGGTCTGTTATTACAAACAGCAATAAATGCCTAAAAATGTTAATTACCAAACATACAGACAGACATTGGCCAGCTCATGCTGAGAGAGAGCCTGTGTGAGCGGACAGACGTACCTTCCTCCACACGCACAGGTGAGCTCGGGGGGGTGCAGGTGCTGCTGGGAACTGGACCATCTTCAACCTCCGCAGTCTGACCTGCAAACAGCACACGCATCATTACAGTCCAGTCCTCACCAGGAAGCCAAAACCACAGATCTGACATCACAACACTGCAAAAATACCAAGCAAAGTAAGTGACATGCTACAAAAAAAGACCAAATCCAACATTTCTTACACATTGATTGATGGATAATATACATGTAAATATGGTAAAACGCATATACAAAAGATTATCCACCTTTTTCCTGAGGACCTCACTGCGTTTTGAATTATGGGTGGCAGGGAACTTCCATTCAAAAAGGCTGAAACGAATCATTTCAAATCATAAGGTTGCCCTACAAATAAAGCTGATCCGATTTTCCTTCATGATTTATTTTCAGACATCATGAGAATAACGTCATACTTGGTATTTTAACGTGACATGTTATATCAAGAATATCTACGGCGAGAGCTCTTTTCAGTCGCTGCTTTCTTTTCCTCATGATGATTTTCTTTTTTTCCTTTGCAATCCGCTGTAAAAGTATGAAAAAGGACAACATATACGGCACATTTGTGGTCTGTTCTCCCGAAATTAATTTACATTAATAATTCACTGGATGCAGGAAGAATCTCTCGTTATTCTCCTCAAATTTCTTTCCAGGTTTGTTTTCACAGGTAAATGCAATTTATATTCTGTCAAAATGACGGAAATCACTTTGATAAAGTGTCACGTAATGCTGAAGTTAATGAACATTTTTGATTAAGGCTTGTTATACAATAGAGAGATATATTTGCCTACTACAGTGATATTTAACCAAAGACTTGCGCTTATGGGGCTATTTTTGGTCTGTTGAAAGTGCCTTGTTGATTCTTTTAAACTTATAAAATTTCATTTTAATGTTCGATGGTTGAAGGGTGAGTCGATTAATGTCATCTCACTGTGACACTTTAACGTATTGCGTTCATAGAGCGAGCCTTTCACTGATTGTTTACAGCTTAACGGAAGTTACAATCATAATTTGCGCAAAGCATCATGGGGCGCAGGAATAAGGTGGATAAAAACTGGCAAAATATATTCCATGCAAGTCTGATAATGTCTGACTCGATCATCGTTAACTAAAACTAGAACCATAAGACATTTTTTTTCATTGCTTGAAATAAAATAAACATTAACTAAAATAAAATGAAATATATATATAGAAAAACTTTTATTTCAGTTTGTGTTTTCATCTTGTTGTTTAGTTTAAGCTGATATACTAAAATAACTCAAAAATAAATAATAATGAATAAAACCTATAGAGATTAAAAAACCTAATAAAAATTACAAACACTTTGTTGTGTTTGTAATTTTTATTAGGTTTTTTAATCTCTAGTCTCTATAATTTTTATTAGGTTTTTATTATCCATGTATATTATAGTTCTAAATCTTAACTAAAATGAAAATGGATAATATAAAAAATAAACACCAATTCAAAATATTAATACAAACTAAATCCGTACACTAAAAAACGAATACAAAAAAAGTACTAAAACTTTAATTAGAATTAAAATGTATAGTAAAAAAAAAACCTAAATTTAAAAACGACAACGGATAATATATATAAAAAAACACCAATTCAAAATATTAATAAACTGTATATTAATGATACACACTATTTAGTATTTGATTCTTTCCAAATGCATAAATGCTATTATAACAGTAAAATCCATCTGTATTATAAAGTAAAAAGATAAACCACTGAAAAAACCACTGAAGAACCAAGACACAGGACATAAGGAGGATTGTCACCATCAGCACATCCACATTTAGTCAATCTCAGTTCAGATTCAGAGACGCCACCGCCAGGTTTATTAGTACAAGAATCCAAATAAACCCCAACAAGCAGAGGAGCGAGTCCCAGTGGAGACGACAGCGAGGAGGAGCTGATTTCAGGCCAGGACTACGAGTGGAAGAGCTGACGAGGGTCTGGATCCACAGATCCAGGGCAGGGGGTTTATGGGACGCAGGCTGGGGCGAGAACAAAGCATGTCGGATCACCAAGGTTTGAAACCAGGGGACAGCAAGAGGCAGAAAGAAAGAAAGAGCCCAGCAAAGTCAGAATACACCCCAGAAAGAGAGGCCCTCCTCAGGCAGATGCAGGGGTACCTGCAGGCGTCCCGTCTCGCTCCGGCTCACAGCCCAGAGCCTTCAGAACCGCAGAGTGAAAGTCCTTTTGAGGGGATCCTGGAGGATCCGCCGGGGTGTCGTGCCCCGACGGGCCCCCAGATTCAGTGCCGCGGCTGGGGATTATGGAGGGCGGTGGGGCCGCGGTGGCCCTCGGATCCTCCTGTGGGACGTCCGAGCCCGACTCTTCCACCTGTGCTAAATGCAATACAACAGTTTCTCTCCTGACCTGCGGGGGCGCTGTTGGGCTGCAGGATTCACGCAGGGTTAAATGCGATTGCTATAATTCATAAACTTTGCGCTCCTGAGTTGGTCAACAGGTAGATGTTTTTTTCAGACAACATTACTTATTTAAAAAACATTTTTAAAAAAGCATGAGCACATCAATTCATGCTTTCAGACCACATTTACAAGTAAGAATTTACAAAGGGTTTATCAAAACAGATATATATATATATTAGGGGTGGAACGGTACACAGAAGTCACGGTTCGGTTCATACCTCGGTTCAGACGTCACGGTTCGGTATGATTTCGGTACAATGGAGGGAAAAGCAAAACAAAAATGCAGAAGGCTTTTTTTATAAATGTCTTAAGCCTTGTATTTTTTTAAATAAGTTTTATTAATAAAGGCAGAGAACCAGTTTATTTGTAGTGCACTGACAGTAGTTTTATATCATTAGTTTATTAATTAAATTATTAAAAAGACGAAAAGACCTTGAGATATGTTTGGTAATTGTACCTGAATGAATTTAAAATTAATTTGCTATTTCAGATCAATATAGGCTATTTGTTTTCCTTCATTTTAATTAACCCTAACTTTATTCTCATCTGAATTATAAATAATTGATTTCCGTATAAAATAATACTACCATTAAAAACTTTTGTTAACTGTTGTAGGTTACAGTTCGACAAGAGTTTAGAGTGTGACAAAAGCACAATGTTGTGTTTTATTGTGAGTGTACACAAATAAAAGTAAACAATTTGCCGTTTTAACGATGTCCTGTATGAAAAAAATGACGGAGTATGTTTTTATGTTTCCACTGTTCGGTCGCTCTTGCCTATCTCTCTCTCTCACACTGTTCGATCGCGCGATTCGCGCCCGCGCCTCTCTCTCTCGCACACACACACTGTTCATCGTGCCTCTCTCTCTCTCTCTCTCGCACACACACACACACACACACACACACTGTTCATCGTGCCTCTCTCTCTCTCTCTCTCTCGCACACACACACACACACACACACTGTTCATCGCGCCTCTCTCTCTCGCACACACACACTGTTCATCGTGCCTCTCTCTCTCTCTCTCTCTCGCACACACACACACACACACTGTTCATCGCGACTCTCTCTCTCGCGCGCGCACACACACACTCCAGCATTGCAATCTTGATCGCAGCCTGTTCATTGCTGCGTTCACAGTCACACTAAAAGCGAATAGAGCGAAATTTATCGCTATTTAAGAGGGTTTTTTTTTATTTGTACCGTGTATTCTCCGTGCAAATTCGTGCACCGAACCGTGACGCCCGTACCGTTTCGGTTCAATACGAATACATGTACCGTTCCACCCCTAATATATATATATATATATAATATATACACACACACACACACTACTGTTCAATAGCTTGAGGACAGTAAGATTTATATCTTTGTGAGAAACTGATAGTTCTATTCAGCAAAGATGCGTTAAATTGATCAAAAGTGACATTTTATAATGTTACAATAGATTATATTTCAAATAAATACTGTTCCTTTAGAACATTGTATTTTTCAGGATTCTTTGATGAATAAAACGTATCACTGTTTCCACATAAATGTTTCTTGAGCAGCAAATCATCATATAAGAATGATTTCTGAAGGATCATGTGACACAGAAGTCTGGGGGTCATGATGCTGAAAATTACACTTTACTATATATTCACATATTTAAACAGTGCAAATACTCCAAAAATGCTGTAAAACACTAATATTGTGATCAAATAAATGCAGATTTGGAGAGCAGAAGAGACTCTGAATCTAACAGACCCCAAGCTTTTGAACATTAGTGTATGGGGGGTGATTCTCTATTTTTTATTGTTTTTTTTTAATTAACTCATTTTATGAGACAAAAAGCTAGTGTAAAACATTTTGTCCAGACCAAAATCATTTTAGTTATTTTTTACTTCTTGACGTCCCAACTTATAAGCAGAGACTCATCAGGAGGACTTACAGCAGCATTACAGGGCGTTCTCGGCATCCGCATCAGTTTCTGCGAGGAGTGTGTGTGTGTGTGTGTGTGTGTTGATCTGCGATATGTAGTGTTCTTACCTTCTGGGACTTTCTGCTTGAACTCCACTTCCTTGCGATACTCCTCCAGATCCTGGTCTGTGAACTTGTTGAAGGGGTTTGGCCCCGTTTTATTGATGACGACCCGCGGTTGGTACTCCTTCTCAATGATGGCTTTAGATGCGGTGACTAGCTCCCCCTGCGGGCCAAAAGAGGACAACACAACAACACCGTTTAAGCACTCCTATCTTTCTAACAATGACATTTAGAACCAAATTTAGTTTCTTATAAATGATATTAAATAGAGTGAATACTAGTGGGACACTCTTCATAAATGTCTCCAATTAGAGTTTAAGATGAACTAGATGCTGTTTTTTTGTAATGAAAAAGTATAAAGAATGATAGAAGATAAAGCTCAAGTATCCCACTTAAATTGGTATTCACCTTTTATTATAAAAGTCTTATTATTGTTGAAACTCAAATCCCAGTTAAGACGTTAATCAAAGGATGCAACATTTATTGCAACTAACAAAAACCAGGCTGTGAGGGATAAAAGTACACATTTGTTTCTCCTGCAGCTAGTAAAACATTTCAAATACATCTTTTCACAAATATCACGTTGACCACAAAAACTACATGAGAAAACATTAAAAATATAGACTAAACAAATGGGGAAATGTGACCTGAAGGTATAATATTGGATGTACTTTTGGATCCTCACTGCCTAGTTTGTGTCAAATTAATCTGCCATAATTAGTATCAATACACATCTGACATTGGTTTTGAGTTCATCAGTGCAGACTCAAAAGGCCCTGAATGTTACTGTCTTTATCCTCAATGTAAAGCGAGAGAGTATTGAAACTGTGTGTGGTTTGATGTTATCAAACATTACAGGATTATCGCAGGATGTACCTTTCGAATAGACCTAGAAGGACTAAAGCTCTCTGAAGTGTCAATGCCATCAATAGA